>NC_135819.1:39437162-39544554 GCF_964213995.1 Mustelus asterias | reverse complement strand
GAACCCAGCAGGTCGGTCAGCATGTATGGAGAGTAATAGAGTTAACCGGAGAATCTTACCCAAAAATGGCAGTGTTGGTTCCGTTAAGGAACATGGCAGTTTTCTCTCCAGATCTTACCACAGTCTGCCACAGGAAAATAGCTGGGCAAGTTTCACACTGTCAAGTAGAGGGACGGGGCCTCAACAGACCGACAAAGCCCAGTAGCACTGAGATCGGGGCGCCATGTTTAAAGAGTGCCTCGATCAGAGCAAAAAGTAACCTCCCCACAGCACCCTCCCCACAGCACCCTCCCCACAGCACCCTCCCCAGCCTCTGCCTGACCACAGAGGTTTCAGGAGCTCCGCTCCCCCCCCCCCCCCCCCCCACCCCACCACCACCCCAACCCCCCACCCCACCACCACCCCACCACCACCCCAACCCCCCACCCACCACCACCCCACCACCCTGGCCCATACGATCGGATCTGGCATTCATCCCTGGCGATCGAGCCAGGACCCTCTACCTGCCCCCCCCCAATAAAATTGGACCCCTGCCCACCCCCCAATAAAATTGGACCCCTGCCCACCCCCCACAAACAGGTAGCTCAGTTCCCACATGCACTCCCAATCACCCCCATGACTAAATGAATGCCCACCCCTCCATGAGGTTTCCACTGTAGTCTGCCCATGGCACTGCCCCGGCACAGATTGGCACTGCCAGGTTGATAACATGCCCATGCCAACCTGGCATGCCTGACCACGTCCCTTTCTCCCTCTGGGGTTATACTGACCTTTGAACCCCCGGGGAGTCGCACGATGGGTTCATGTCTGGGTGTAGCTGTTGTAAACCTTGCTGATGTGACACTGTACCGCCGCAATTTGAAAATATGGCGGAGACACAGTATATGGCAGAGACGGTTTATAATCATATGCTAATATATTAAAATACACATAAATCAGGTTCTCACCCATTATGGGTGTGAGCCTGATTACATCACCAGCGAGCAGCGGCGAAAATCAGAGGTCACGATCTTTCCGGCGAGATTTGTAACGTCCAGGTTTTGTCAGATATTAAGCCCCCGCTGCTGATCCTGCGATTGATGAATGCAGGCTCAAGGTCCTGCCCAACATTTCAGATCTAAATGATCCTTCTGTAGAAGGTTCCCTTTTGTAGAAGGGTCATTTAGATCCAAAGCGTTAACACTGTTTCTCTTCACTGATGCTGCCAGATCTGCAGAGTTTATTCAGCATTTTTCTGTTTTTATTTCAGATTTCAATAGCTCTGTCATTGGCGCCAATAATTTCACCTGCCTCAGCCCTAGGCACTGCAATTCCCTACCTAAAGCTCTCACCCTCTTTAACTGTTCCTTTAAAATGCTTTTTAAAAGAGTTGCCATTCCAATGGAGTGGTCATGGCTCCCTGAGCATTGGGTTCCCACCACTGTCACTTTGCCAGTGCCCCTGCTGATGCCCAGTCAGTTTAGACTGCTGATGCCTATGCTCAGGTGGTGCAGTCCACAGATAGGCCCCTAATTGCTCAAAAGTGTCCTATGTGGTGTGAGTCAGAATACTGTTATTTGTAGCCTCTAATGGAGCATAGTGTAGAATCTATGTGACAGGGAAAGGCAACAGCAAGGGAAAGCAAAAGTGTGAGTAATTCATGTTTGTGTGAATTATTTGTTGCGTATATATTGTATGCTGTTGGACTAATGTTATGGAATGGATTTGTGCTGTCTTACTTTATAATTTTGACCAATTTTAGTGTGATGGTCAATCGCAGAGGGATGAAAAAGTGGGGTAACTGTGGAGCAATGTGATGTAGAGTGCCTTTAGGGAAATTATAATGTGATTAGCTACTCCAAGAAGACCTATCCAGAGCAATGGTGGCCCTGATGCCTCCTCCCTTCCTCATCCTCTCCCCCCTCTTCTGCCTCCTGAGGTGCTCACCAAAGATCTGCTGGCCAGGTCATGAGAGTCAGGTTATGTAGCACATTGCCAATCACTAACAATTTGAGGGCATGCACCAATGAATATTTTAGGGCATCCTCTAAGCAATCCAGGCAGCATTACCATTGTTTTAGAACATCAATAGTTTACTTCACATCATTCCTGCTGGCAGAGTGGCTATCACTGTAGGAAGACTGATACTTGGGCAGGTGCAGAGAGTCATCATGAATCTCACCTTGAGTGGGTACCCCTTGTCACCAAGCAGCCACCCTCAGGTCTGTCATGGTGCTTTATATATGGCAGAGGAAGCTGTCTGATTCAGGATAAAAGCATTATAGCTGTTGCCATGTTAGTGTGCCTTCACTGGCATGATGTTCTATGCATGGTTGCACACCAGCTGCAGAGAATGGTGCTCCTTGCAGTAAATCTCCCCACTGTGATGTTGCACCCGCAAAAGAAAATACGTGCTGTTGGAGTAAACTCAAAATTAAAGGATACAAGATGGTTACCTGGCACAAAATGGACTCTGGGAAAAGACATTAAGATGTGCTGACTTGGGCACAGACATTGCACAACGAGTTAAATCCTGTCTAAATTACTGCAGGAAATAAATCAGACTTTGAGGTACCTTAGCTTGAGATAAAGCAGAACCAAAACAATGAGTTTTTGTAACGAGATCAGTCATTGATGGGGGGCATATATGTGTCTACTCTATGTATAACAATGTGCTAACTGCCAATGTCCGTACTTGTCTACTCTATGTAAAGCGATGTGCTAACTGCCAATGTCCGTACTTGTCCATTATTTGAAAATGTATAAAAGATGCTCAACTGCCATTTTAAAGTTGAGAAGGTGACTGCGTGCACTGCGGAGAGCCCAGCGCTTCTCCCAAAGCTTTGTCCGAATAAACCGCATGTTGAGTCTTTAAATCTGACTCCGAGTGGTGATTTTCCCACAACAGTGCAATTGATCGCTCCATGCGTTGTTGGCAACCCTGTTACCTTAGCAAAGTCATGTGTTTGCTCCTAATGCTTCTCTCTGATTGGAGAGAAGAGCATGGAAGTCCTCTCTTCTTGTACGCAGGGCTTCTGTCTCCTGCTACTCTCACTCTCATGAGTGATAGCAGGCTTTCTGCTTGCAGGCCTTCATGTTCCACTGTACTTGGAAAATTCAACACTCCCTTTAAATCCAACACCTTGTGATAACTCCTTCAAAACACAATTGACAGTACTGGAACCAAATCTGCAGCAACAGAAGAACATCAAAAGCACCTCAGCTGAACGTCTTTATCTGATCCTTTTAAAAAGTGCTATTGCAGTGTCCCTCCTATGATTGCATATTCAGCTGAAAGTATTTAAGAGAGGGTGTTAACCGGATCAGCAATGTTCAAAATGGCAGGATGGATGCCAGATCAGCATGAGCTATGTTGATGGGCTGATCTGTCCACTATCTGACAGAAAGGTCCTTGACCTCTGTTTCTCTTTCCACAGATGCTGCCAGACCTGCTGAGTATTTCCAGCATTTTCTGTTTTTATTTTAGATGAAAGACTACTTGGTGAAGAGCAAGGAGAATTTATTTTATTCTTCCTTTGAATAGAAAAAAAAGATGAAACAACATTGAAAGAGCGCACTGGGAAGGAAGATGTACATTACATTTACTTTATACTGCTTATCATTGCAATATTGTCATTTTAAAACTTGAAAATACTCATAATTGCTTGTTGCTGTGTACCTTATAATTAGCCACTGTTGACAAAGAACCATAGGTATCTCAATTTGAGAGAAACAATTAGTTATATATTGTTGGTTGGTAGTACAGAACTTGAGTATTGCTGAAAAGAGACCTGTTGTCAAAGCTTTTCATAAAACAGAGAGCAGAAGAAGGTCATTCGGCCTATCAAGCCTACACCAACAACAATCCCGCCCAGGCCCAATCCCCGTAACCACACGTATTTACCCTGCTAGTCCCCCTGATGCTATGGGGCAATTTAGCATGGCCAATCAACCTAACCCACACATCTTTAGAATGTGGGAGGAAACCGGAGCACCGGGAGGAAACCCACGCAGACACGGGGAGAACGTGCAGACTCCACAAAGACAGTCACCCAAGGCCGGAATTGAACCTGAGTCCCTAGTTCAGTGACGCAGCAGTGCTAACCACTGTGCCACAGTGTCGTCTCATCTTGCACTCATCAGGACAATTTGCAAGAATACCAAATGTGAAGGGAATAACAGTTTATCCTTTTTGAAAAAGAGCACTGATTGGTTGGCAAATTGACACTGGATGGGACAGGCATTACCATGGAGAATGCACCAGTTAACTGATGACTGACAGTTAACAGTCAAAATCAAAGCAAATTACTGTCGAAGCTGGAATCTGAAATAAAAACAGAAAATGATGAAAAATCTCAGCAGGTCTGACAGCATCTGTGGAGAGAGAACAGAGCCAACATTTTGAATCTGGATGACTGTACCAGAGCCCCTTTAACAGTCAAGCTTTGCTTAAATTCAAACCAGGCAAATTGACTCTGATTGGCCAAGGCATTGCCCTGGGGAATGAACCAGAGAAAGGCTGTCACCTACTTTGTTTAGGAACAATACTGTAAATAGCAGGGCTCCGTATATTAATATATGTAGCTTGTAACACGTGTAAATGCACCACATATAGCTTATGGGACACCACACTGCAATTGTGAGACCAGGAAACCACACTGCGAGTGTGAGACAATGTGGGAGGCAAGCCTCCATGAACTACCACAGCTGGCATGGGTTTAAACCCACACTGTTGGTATCATTCTCCATCACATTATAGCCATTTGCCAACTGAGCTAACCAACCCCTACAGGAAACTGAAGGGTTTTACTGAAGTGCGGAAAAAAGAATCAACTGAAAACCTGGCAGTGGTGGGATTTGGACACACATGTCCTCAGAGACAGGACCCTAAATCCAACACTGGAGACCACCAACTAGCCTATAGATAAGAAACTTGTTTAAATCTGCTAATTTTTCATAAGTCGTTATTGGTATTGTTTGCTGAATGTTTAAGCTCGTTAAAATTGTTGGCATTTTGCCATATATCATCTCTCTTTATATTGGGCTGAAGTCCCAGAATTAGAAGAACTGTGAGCTCAATTTAGCTTCAGCGTGGCAGAATTTCAAAGTTCGTAACAATGTTGACACACTGTAATGTGCTCTACCCCACTAGAATACAACTACTACGAACACATTAGCTTCTAGAAGGTAGGTAAAGGTCATACTTGGAGCAGCTGGTGCGGTTCAGGCATTTTAGATAATGGCAAAAGTTATTTCCTAGATGACCTTCATTTTTGTCTCCTTAGATTTACCAATCTGTTATGTGTTTCAGAGCACACTCCATGATGAGTTTCCATACACCATGCATATATCTATTCAATTTCACAGAGGAGCAGATGCAATACTGAAGGATTTGTTTTATGCCATTTAACCATGAATTCTGTCATGCCATGAAATGTATGTAAAGTCTACCTTTTAGAAGAATTACAGCATAGAAGGGAGCTCATCTGCATGTCTGCTAAAGTTAAAAGTTTTATTTATTAGCCACAAGTAGGCTGACATTAACACTGCAATAAAGTTACTCTGAAAATCCCCTAGTTGCCACACTCCGGTGCCTGTTCGGGTACACTGAGGAAGAATTTAGCATGGCCAATGCACCTAACCTGCACATTTTTGGACTATGGGAGGAAACTGGAGCACCCGGAGGAAACCCACGCAGACATGGGGAGAACGTGCAAACTCCACACAAACAGTGACTCAAGCCGGGATTCAAACCCAGGTCCCTGGCGCTGTGAGGCAGCAGTGCTATCCACTGTGCTACCATGCCACCCACTGTAAAAGTTCCTCAACAAGAGGTCTTTTCCTGACCATTCCTCACACCTTGACTTAGTTTCAATTAATTATATAATTTAATCTTTTAAAGTGATGATATAGGCTGACAAATTCCATAGAGTTGCTTCCCCCACAAGGATTACTTTGTGGGTGGCATGGTGGCAAAGTGGTTATCACTGCTGCCTCACTGCATCAGGGACCCACGTTCAATTCCCGGCTTGGGTCACTGTACATGTGGAGTTTGCACATTTTCCCTGTGTCTGTGTGGGTTTCCTCCGGATGCTCCGGTTTCCTCCTACAATCCAAAGATGTGCAGGTCAGGTGCATTGGCAATGCTAAATTCTCCCTCAGTGTACCCGAACAGGCGCCGGAGTGCAGTGACTGCGGGACTTTCACAGTAACTTCATTACAGTGTGAATGTAAGCCCACTTGTGACTAATAAATAAACTTTACTTTTATCCAGAAGAATCCAGAATAGGAAGGTTGTGATTGTCCTAGAGAGGGTGCAGAGGAGATTCACCAGGATGCTGCCTTGATTGGAGTATTTCAGCTATGACGAGACTGATTAGGCTGGAATTGGTTTCCTTAGAGCAGAGAAGGCTGAGGGGGGACCTGATCAAGGTATACAAAATTATGTGGGACATAGAGCAGATAGGAAGGAACTTTTCCCCTTAGTAGAGGGGTCAATAACCAGGGAGCATAGATATAAGGTAATGGACAGAAGATTCAGAGGAGATTTGAGGAAAATCTTTTCACCAAGAGGGTGGTGGGAATCTGGAACTTACTGCCTGAAAGGGTGGTGGAGGTGGGAACCCTCACTGCATTTAGGAAGCATTTAGATAAGTACTTGAAATGCCATAGCTTACAAAGCTATGGCCCAAGTGCTGGAAAACAGAATTAAAATAGATGAGGTAATTGATGGGCAGCGGAAACATGATGGGTCAAAGGGCCTCTTAAGTGTGGGGGAAACCCCATTTGCACATCGAAGTGAAGCAAGGGGATTTCCCAGCCAATACCATGGCCAAGACATATCCCTCAATCAATACCATCAAAATGAATTATCTGCTCAATTGTCTCCTTTTTCTGTTTTGGAATCTTGCTGTGCATAACCTGGCTCTTAACAGCAGGCACTACAATAAACAAGTAATTAATTGGCTGTGAAGTACACTGGAACAGCACTAAATAAATGCAACCTTTTATTTTCCTTCAATAACCATTCGCAGTGAAAGATTTCACTTTCTAATAGCCCTCTGAAAAGAAATCTTTTAAGATCATAGAAACCCTACAGTGCAGAAAGAGGCCATCTGGCCCATCGAGTCTACACCGACCACAATCCCACCCAGGCCCTACCCCCATATCCCCACACATTTTACCCGCTAATCCCTCTAACCTACGCATCCCAGGACACTAAGGGGCAATTTTAGCATGGCCAATCAACCTAACCCGCACATCTTTGGACTGTGGGAGGAAACCGGAGCACCCGGAGGAAACCCACGCAGACACGAGGAGAATGTGCAAACTCCACACAGACAGTGACCCAAGCCGGGAATCGAACCCAGGTCCCTGGAGCTGTGAAGCAGCGGTGCTAACCACTGTGCTACCGTGCCGCCCAAAACTTGAATGTTCATCCTTCTGTTGATAACTCACAGTCAGTCAACCCTATTTTATATTGGGTCAGATCTTACTGGCAGCAGCAAATGACCATCACCTGCCATTCCTTAGATTCGCATTTGTCCTTAAACATTCCGTGTGGTTTTGTGCTGCAACTTCCTGTTCACATTCATCAGCGTATCTGGAAGTTGCGTGAATAGAGAAGAAACTTTTTTATCTTCTTAATTCGTAAGATTGAAGAATCGTTAATGAGCAGTGCTGAGTCTAAACCAGGAAGTGCAAGTTAGAATGGTAAATTCCATGGAAAAACAGAGACAGAAAGCAAAATAAAGAGGTGGGGGGGGGGGGGGGGGGCGGCTGGAATGATTGGGTTAAGGGAGAGATAAAAGAGATAGAAAGCAGAAGTTTTTAAAAATGTGCTTTATCAAAAAAAAACTCCAACAAAAAATAAAAGCAGAAGGAATGAGGCTCCACAATCATAAAAGTACATTTTAAGTGCCAGAAAGATTATTTGACAATTATTAAGACTTACCATACTGTTAAAAGAGCAAATATAATGGAATGGGCAACGCTAAATTTTTGCGGTGAATATGATGAGTGTCTACGCCAAGAGTATAGGAACTTTGTGCTGTTCAATACATTTGAATGGGGACAAGATGTCATTTTTGCACAGTTTGTGTAGGTGTGGCACATCCCAGTCAGCAACATATGGATTTTCACGTGTAACTGCGCATCTTTACTGCCTGCCTTATTTGATTACGAGTAACAGTGACACTAACAGCGCTGTTGGCCTCACAGTCATTTTCACAGTAAAAACTGGCCCATTATCTTTTCTTTATAAGAAATCATGGTAAATTATATCATGATATAAAATGCATATTAAACCTTCATTACATAACATTATTTTTTCTGCATAGTACAAAGTCAAGATGCAAACAGTTTTATTTGATGGACATTTAGAATAAATAGGTCACAAGGAAAGGAATTCAGAGCTCACATTCCCCCATGTGATAACAGCGTGCCTCACATTCCTGGACTATCAGATTGTTAAGCAAGATCTCCTATCCCCCTCTAAAATATTCTGAATTTTATTAACAATTGTCTCTACTTATTGAAACAACATGCACTTAAATAGTTCTCTTAAACTAATGGAAAATATTCTGAACATTAGGTTTAACAGGGTGAGTGCAGTTACCAGTGAAGTTAGAATTATTTTTAATATGTTGATTGACGATTTTCATATATTTTACCTAGCAAACAAACACAGACACCGAGAAATATTTTTTTACAGTGACTGCATGGAGTCTGAATTTCTGAAAAATATTTTTCAAAACTTTGCAATTAAGCTTTCTGTCAAAATTTCAATATAAATTTTCCTCAGCTATTTAATTAAAATTTAGATCTAAAGTCCTTGAAAGTCAGCAGTGTTTGTACTGATTGCATAGATCACATTTTTAATTCTTTAAGGGTCATTTCAATGCTTGGAACAGTTCACATTTATGGCCACAAAATTTGCCTAATACCACATTAACAGCACTAATCATTTTTGTTATTTATTCTCAGCAATAAAAATAAGAATGCAAATGGACCAAGTGGACTTATGCGATGACAGCTTTTCATTGCTTTTGAGGTGTCACAGCAGCCCTTTTCACTCTGAGATGGAATGCTTTTATTCCTATCCTCCTGCTCCACTTCCAATCATATATTAACATTACACAAGTGTTGCATGTAGAAATCCAAGAATTTCATGGATTGCAATCTGATGATTTTTCTTCCAACAAGATACAAGATGACTATCGCACGAAACATTCTCCTGTTGCTCCTCACAAATACAGCAAGAAAATTAAATGTTTTACTTGGGGGATTTATTATCTCTGCAGCACTTTATGCAGCAAAGTTATATTCTGACAAAAAGCTGAGAGTGATTTCCTAAAATGCCTGTTGTAGATCATTTTGTCTATGTGGATGGAAGGATACATATGTGGTTTGGCGCAGAGAACAATACATTGAAAGAGTGGAAACACATCAATTAGTTTAGAGCAATAAAAGATTCAGAAACAGAAATACACAACTTGACTTTCCAATTCCAAAGTGATGAATAATATTATTTTCTATTTGCTCTGACAAAAAATAACAAGGGTAGATTTTAAATGTTAATCTGCATCATTTCTTTGTTTCCAGTTTCCAGTTCAAAGGTCTTCATTAAAAAAAATATATAACTTACTTTTTTTGCCCAGACAAAAGGTTTAGAATGCTGGCACAAAGATGACAAAGTGTTTCCTGATTTGAACTGAGGCTTTTGTGTCAGATGTTGAACGACTGCTAAAAATAAACAATGATGTGTTTTCAAGTGTCACAGCTAAATTTATTATCCAGTCAGAGAATAGTTCCATTTGGTGTTCGATAATAAATACTTGCATGTGTCCATTTCACTCCTAGCTTTGTTCCCCAACTAAGAGAGAAGTCTGATTGTCATAAGAAAGGTAAGAATGGTTCAAACATTTATTACAAATGAGAATGAAAGTTAGTAACATACCAATCTATGCACTAAAAAAGGGAAAGCTTTGGGAAGTTGGGTTATATATCCCATAGTTTTGCATTGGTAATTAAATTGTTTTCAGTCATTTGTATTTTGTATTCAGATTAAATAAACAGTAAAATAATATATGTTGACAATCGATGTTTGCTGTTCTTGTTAGAAATAATTAATGTGGTACAACTTACCCAATTAACCCTCAGACATATTATAAACCACACTTTTTTTTAGTGAAAGTTGAATCTTAACAACTAGAAAGATTAGTGTTCAGAAAAGCAGAAAATAATCTAACTGACAGAACTCAATAATAACTGATTAAAAAAAGATTCACTTTGAAATTACTCGATTATTGCAAAAGAAGCAAGTTGATTTATAAGTTTTAGGAATAATTCCACTAAGTGACTGCAAAGTTAGAGACTGTGAGCAGATATCACCCGAGCTATTGTTCAAGAACCTATTATCCCCTCTACAACTCCTGAGCCATTATAATCCAACCTGTGAATCTCTGGCAATTCAATTCTGTTTGCACATATATTTCTCTCATTTGTTGGTTTCTGAACTTTCAAAAGTATTTTTTTTTGGGCATCATTGCCTCGTTTGTGGATAAATCCTAAAGCAGAGCAGCAAGGTTAGTTAATAGCAACTGTGGGAACATGGTTTCAAATTTCAATTGTGGCCCCAAAACTACATGGTACATAAATATATTGCTCACAAAGAATGGAGACATCTGAAATAGAAGATGAGGCATGATTAAACCTTTAATGTTTGTTATCATTGCTCTGTGATATTCTAGGAAATGTAATTATCAATCTAATGTTCTGTAATATGTTTAGATATTCTTCCTTATATTATCTGAACCAGCAGTGAAATCAACCAAGCACTTTCTTCCACACAAATTGAGTTTTCCACCTTTTAATCAAAGGAGGGGATTTCGACTTGGTCAAAGACAGATTTTGGAACCAAAAAGGTTGAGGTTCTGGTGCGTATAATACCCTTAGACACTAGATGGCACATTTGACTAAAATCACAGCTTTGGAAATAGACGTTCAATCAAATAAGTGTCTCAGTTTGATAAGTGTTTGACATTGACCATCTTTCACACTGCAACAGCATATAACACAGGACAAGATTAATGGATGGTGGTAGAAGTTAATTCTAAATTTTTGACACAATGGGAGTAATTTTAACCTAATTCACTGGGCAGGAAGTCCATAGAGCTGGCTGGAATGCTGGTTTGATACCCCAGTCAATTTTATTCTCCACTGACTTCAATGGAGAGTAAAAATAGAAGGAGCTTTAAACCAACATTGCACCCAATCCCGTCAGTTTCATGATGGGTGGGTTAAATTAAAATTGCCACCCTTAGTATCAGCTTCTGTACCAATGGACTTCCGACATTTAAAACTTTTATTCCAGCTCCTATTTCTTATGTTCTTATCTATTCAGTAAGCAGCTGAGCCAAATAGCCAGGTTCACTCAGTGGTCAGTACTGATTAAGTTAATCTGAATGGGGGAAATTATAGGACCCTTAAAGATAGCCTCAGCGTCCCTGGGTGCAGGACAGAAAATTCAGCAGACTTTGCCCTTCCCATTTCCAGTCAATGACCTCTGCTGGAACGTATATGGATGTCAAGTGTCGATAGAATCCAGCTTGTCTGTAATGCTCCATATCTTGAAATAACTTGATAAGACACTCTTGTCAAGGCTCATACATGAAGAATGACAATTTTAGTGAGGCACCAAAATAAAAGTAAACCCAAATGAAGAGACAGCACTTTCAGACAATGAGGGAGAAAATTAAATCAGTGGATAAAGTTGATGTAAAAAGCCCCCTTAAAATGTTAAGAACTAGCTCCTTAGAACGATAGAAAATTACAGCTCAGAAACAGGCCTTTTGGCCCTTCTTGTCTGTGCCGAACCATTTTTTGCCTAGTCCCACTGACCTGCACTTGGACCATATCCCTCCACACCCCTCTCATCCATGAACCCGTCCAAGTTTTTCTTAAATGTTAAAAGCATTTACCACTTTATCCGGTAGCTCATTCCACACTCCCACCACTCTCTGCGTGAAGAAGCCCCCCCTAATATTCCCTTTCAACTTTTCTCCTTTCACCCTTAACCCATGCCCTCTGGTTTTTTTCTCCCCTAGCCTCAACGGAAAAAGCCTGCTTGCATTCACTCTATCTATACCCATCAAAATCTTATACACCTCTATCAAATCTCCCCTCAATCCTCTACGCTCCAGGGAATAAAGTCCCAACCTATTCAATCTCTTAGGTTGACAAGCTGTGTAAATGATGAAGAACAAAAAGAATCAATGCTAACCAAGAATCAACCTAAGCTACTTACAATTTATGTTGGGCAGAATTCTCCCAAAACATTTTCCAAAAACATTTCTAAGTGTCATAACAGCATCAACCGCATGCACAGCATCGCAATCTCTCAACACACTTTTTTGGAGAGTTGGGAGCTTGGCACAGTTTCAGGGTGGGTGGAGCCTAAACACCCCAATGAAAATGGCTTCACAGCGCTGGGCTGCCATTTCGCAAGGGCACTCCAATCTTACAGTGCACTGGGAGACTCACTCCCACTCCTCACGGAAAACAGACCCCCCGCCCCCCTCCATCAGTGGCATTTCTCCTCCCACGCCACACACTGACATGGGTCACCTGCATTGGGGCATCAAGGCCCTCCTGATGGGTCCCCTGGCTGACCCCTGACATGACCCCCCCCCATCATGACCCCCTTTGCAATCCACCTCTGCATGATTCCCTCTGCATAGTCCCACTGCATTGCCCCTGGCATTGCCCCACTGCATAGCCCTTCTACATAGTCCTTCTGCATATCTATCTGCATAGCCCCTCTTGCATAGCCTCTCTGCACAGCCCCTCTGCATAGCCCCTCTGCATAGCCACCCCCTATCATTGCCCCCACTCAGGCCTCACCCCCATGACACTGTCTCTGGCACACTGGCAATGCCTGATGTCCAACGCTAGGGTGCCTTGTGGGCCCTGCCATGCTGTCAGATGGGCACCACCAGATGGGCACTGCCTGGCACTGTTTGACCATGCCATAGACCACCCAGTGGCTTTGGTGGCCTCTGAGCCCCCTGGCGTGACCAGCTCACCAGCTCTACACTTTTTAAAAATTCATTCATGGGGCATCTATTGCCCATCCCTATCTTGGAAGGTAGTTGAGAGTCATTGCTGTGGGTCTGGAGTCACATGTAGGCCAGACAGTAGATTTCCTTCCCTAAAGGACAATTAGTGAACCAGCTGAGTTTTTCCAACAATCGACAATGGTTTCATGGTCATCAGTAGATTCTTAATTCCAGATATTTTTTTATTGAACTTATATTCCACCATCTGCCGTGGTGGGATTCGAACTCGGGTCCCCAGAGCATTAGCTGAGTTTCTGGATTAATAGTCTAGCAATAATACCATGAGGCCATTGCCTCTTAGTGCAGACCAGTGCTGATTTGCGCTGGCGTGACATCTCGCCGGAGAGGTGAGAAGCATCCGAGAAGGGGGGTGTAGCATGTGTGTTGAACTCCCCAATGATGTTGAAATCCAGTCAATCTCATGTTAATAAGATTTGCACCCTTTTTGGGCACAAAGCAGTGGGCGCCACTTGGAAGGGGCTGGGAAGATCGGAAACTGTTTTGCGCCGGGCGCGAATCAGATTTTTAGTTTCGCAAGCTATTTTCCCAGCACGCTGGGAGCAGGGAGGTAGTAAAATCATGCCCGTTATTACAAATGCAAGGTTTTATAATAATGTTTTGTTTTGGGAATGTGTTTTTAGGATAAAATGGAGGAATGAAGGGGATCATGTGACTTGTTCTGAATTCTGTTGACAATGGCCTGGCGTAGTTTGGTTGCTAAACATTAAAGGGGAGACACAGAGTGTCATCCTGGAAAGGTGCATGATATGCACACCAGTAATCAGAGTACCTGTGCTGATGGTTTTATGAACAGCTATATTTTAACCTGTCTACTTGATTCAAACAGTGAATGGAATGGGTGGATGGGGGGTGGGGGGGGGTGGGGGGGGCTCTCCAGAGGATAGCTAATTAACACCTGGATACAAGGCCCATGTGATTCATGTTTCTATGGAGATGGGAAGAGTCCATAGGAAGCCATTCTAGGATTGAGTTACAGATTTTCCTAAAAATATCACTGCACCTCACAGACAGGGTCAATCTGTAAAAATCCTAGAGAAAGAGTGATAGGCAACATATATAGAGGCAAGTATTTATTGCTCACCATGTAAAGGGTGGGTGGGAGCTCATGTTCAGATTCAAGAGACCAAGGTGATGAGGGTTTACATGAAGCTGGAAGATTTAGCTATCTTTGGCTGGAGGGAGGGATCTCCAGAATAGCCTATACTATAAAAGTCAATTTGGGGATTAGAAGCTTTCTGACTAAAAAAGTAAGAAAGGAGCTACAAATCACCTGGGCTGAATGAATTGTCTACAATTTGACAGAGGAAAGTATAACCATAAAGAATTATTTTTTTGATTATTTTAGATGTTAAATGTGATATCCTTTCTACAGCTTAGGGCATATGCTGTCTACTGAAGTATTGTTTCGTCAATGTTAGTTTTAGTTTGAGTATTACAGTTAAAGTCTTAAAGATTTGAAATCTTCTCATGTGATCCTTTCTGACAATTAATGGAAATTCTAATTTCTTTTCTTCGAAAAAGCTGTTGGGTTCTATTGGGATTGTAGCAATGTTAGTCACTTTAATGAGGGGACGAAGTGTAAGGTGTTCAACTTTGCTGATTTCATAGAGCTGGGTGGAAAATTAAGTGGTGAGGAGGGTGCAAAGAGGACACAAAGGGATTTAGACAAATCAAGTGAGTGGGCAAAGACATGGCAGAAAGAATATAATGTGGAGAAATGTGAAATATAAATTGGTAGGAAGAACAGAAATGCAGGATATTTTACAGTAAGTTGGGGACTGGGAAATATTGGTATTCAGAAGGTCCTGGGTGTCCTTGTACACAAATTATAGCTAGCATGTACATTCAGCAAGCACTGTTAACTTAAGAATGAAGAATTCATGTTGCAACTATACAGATCCTTGGTTGGGCAGCACGGTGGCACCGTGGTTAGCACTGCTGCCTCACAGCGCCGGGGACCCGGGTTCAATTCCGGGCTTGGGTCATTGTCAGTGCAGAGTCTGCACGTTCTCCCCGTGTCTGCGTGGGTTTCCTCCGGGTGCTCCGGTTTCCTCCCACAGTCTGAATGACGTGCTGGTTAGGTGCATTGGCCATGCTAAATTTTCCCTCAGTGTATCCAAACAGGTGCTGGAGTGTGGCGACCAGGGGATTTTCACAGTAACTTCATTGCAATGTTAATGTAAACTTACTTGTGACACTAATAAATAAACTTTAAACACCTGGTGTACAGTAGACAGTTTTGGTCTCCTTAATGAGGGAAGGATACATTTGACATGGGTGGAATACAGCAAAGGTTCACTAGCCTGATTCCTGGGAATAGAGTATTGTCCCACTGAGGAGAGATTGAGTTGACTAGGCTTACATCTCTTAAAATTTAGAAGAGTGAGAGATGATCTAATTTAAACATTTAAAATATTTAAACAACTTGACAGGGTAGATGCTGAGAAGCTATTCCTACTGACTCAAGAGTTTTGAACAAGGGACCACTGTTTCAGAATAAGGGGTTAGCCATTTAGACCAGATGAGGAGCAGATTCATCATTCAAATGATTGTATATCTTTGGAATTCTCTATTCCAGAGATGTGTAAATATTTGATCACTGAGTATAATTAAGATGGAGATTAATTGGTTTTTAGTTAGGGAAACCATTGGATATGGTGATAGGATGCAAATGTGAAGTTGAGATAGAAGACCAGCTATGATCTTTTTGAATGGTGGCACTGACTGGAAGGGCTGAATGGCCTACTTTTGCTCTCATTTCTTCATTTTTATATCAATCGCTTAATAAGTTTATCTGATGAGTAGCTGAGCCATAAGGATGTAAAGATCCTTAGGTCAAATCATCTTATTTCTATTTAGCCAAGGTGTAGTGAGTAGTGAGGTGCAATTGCCCTCATTGCCACTGCTTCCATTAGTTCCCAGGCACTTCTCCTGAAAGTGTACATCTGTGAACACCAGCAGAAGGAAAGATTGGGCTCAACTGTAGTGATCCCGTGGAATAGTCTATTCAGTGTCACTGCCTTGGCTCAGAAATGAGCAGTTGCCACTGGGCGAGATATGGTTGAGTGAACAGCAGTGCTTACTGAGTCATGGTCTTCAGTCGAGAAGAAACATAGCAGAAAGAAAAAAATAAAGTTCAAAGGAAATAAAATTCTCCAGTGGCCAACAGTACAACCTTGGCATCTCTATAGATGTAGAAGGGGAAAAAACAACCATCAGTAGTTTATTGTCAAAGTTGATGAACAACATGAATCTGCCTGAGCACTTTTACACAACAATCTCCTATTGAATCATAGATAGAATCATAGAATCCTACAGTGCAGAAGGAGGCCATTTGGCCCATCGAGTCTGCACCGACCACAATCCCAACCAAGCCCGCTCCCCATAATCCCATGCATTTACCCTAGCTAGTCGCCCTGACCGTAAGGAGCAATTTAGCATGGCCAATCACCTAACCCACAGATCTTTGGATTGTGGGATGAAACCGGAGCACCTGGAGGAAACCCACGCAGACACGGGGAGAGTGTGCAAACTCCACACAGACAGTGACCCAAGCTGTGAATTGAACCCAGGTCCCTGGCGCTGTGACGCAGCAGTGCGAACCACTGTGCCACCGTGCCATCCCTATGTAACAATGGACAAGTACAGCCATGACATCTTGCTCATGCCATTGCTTGATGCATTTTCAAGCTGTGCAGTACGTGTCCAAAAGCACAAGTATGGAGATCTGGAACTCAGTTCCGAGAGCTTGGGCTGTCATGGTCCAGAATTATAACCCTGTGACTGAATATTACTTCAGAAATACAAATTTCTATTCAAAAAATGTTACATATTTCAGAGCATAACAATGATGTTGTAAGTTCTGAGACTAACTAGTTAGCAATAAAAGAGTAATTATATACAGGAGTTATGAGGATGAACTTTCTCAGAGCATACCCCATTATCCCATCAACACTTTTTCTAAAGTTCAGGAGGAATCTTGAACTTAAGACAATGGAGGGAAGCTCCACATAAATTCACTCCATTGGCTACATTTTAAAGAGCAGCTTTGATAGTGTTATGCTTGCTACCTTTCTATTTTTCCCTCAAAATTGAGGCCTCGTTTTGCATAGAACTGGTTGGGTGCTACTAAGGCATTGTTCAGATATGATACTAAATACCTTCATTAGCTCAGTGACTGTCAATTAATTATAAATTGACAGTCCTGAATCAATGAAGGCATTTAATGAAGGTAATTGAAAAACTGGCAGTTTTTCAATATAGAGGAAAAGGATGGGGAAAGGGAGAATGAAGAAAACACTTCAATGCACAAATTCAATCAATACTGTGTCTTGAATTAAAGGTGCTTTTATATTCATACTTAGAGGTTTCAAGCCTGTGTTATGTACAGCTGGTTTCAAGTCAAATGTGTAGGCACTTCAATATTATGTGACATTCATGCTAATGCTGACAGGCACTCCAAGCATGAATTTCATGCAACCATCTACAAGTGATAATGTCAGGTGCTTTTATACTGCACTGGATCTACTCTAATGCTACCCCGTTCATAAAGTGCAGCATTTATGTAAAACTAAAAAAGGCCAATGATATTATAAAACACTTTAAAGCCGCTAGGGAACAAGATAAAAGGAAACAAAGGCAAGGCTGAAAAGTGATAAAAGTTTATTTATTAATGTCACTAATAGGCTTACACTGCAATGAAGTTGCTGTGAAAATCCCCTAGTTGCCACCTGTTCGGGTACACTGAGGGAGAATTAAGCATAGCCAATGCACCTAACCAGCACGGCTTTCAGACTGTGGGAGGAAACCCATGCAAACACAGGGAGAATGTGCAAACTGTGACCCAAGCCAGGAATCGAACCCGGGTCCCTGGTGCTGTGAGGCAGCAGTGCTAACCACTGTGCCACCGTGCTGCCCTTGATTAAAGGGATTAGAATGAAGAGGATTTGACAATAATTAAGAGAAAATAACAAAGTTCTGCTTTTCAGGAAAATGAACCTATCTAAGGAATGTTGTACCATTATACAATGGAGGATGACAGTTCAGCAAATGAAAATATGAAGAACCATAGCATGAAAAACTGCCCATGGTCTAAGATGAGAAGAAAGAAAGTTGGAAATATTGTTGTCATTATTTCATCTTATTGCTATGTTTTTTTCCCCCAATTCCTGACATTGAAATGTGAAAGGTGTACTTTAACAATGAATTTGTTTTGATACATATGCTTCTACCTAATTGTGACTGGGAGCAGGTATAACATCTTTTGTTGCTGTTACAGGTCTAGACCCCTAACTCCAAAATGTCTGATCAGTAAGTTTTATTATTTCTTCTTTCATAGATTTCTTTCTAAGATTGTTAGCTAGAAGTTAAACATTTGCAATCTTTAAATTGAATACTAGTGGCTGTACTGTTTATGTTATTTCACCAGGGTAGCATCATTGAAAATGAAATGTTTGCTATTCCTAAATACAAACCCTACTGTCACAAAAATTGTGCGTTATTTTGTTTAAAATGACATATCGTTCTGCGCCTGCCTCTGTACCTGAAAGTCTGAAAAAGGAATCTGCCAAACTTGGCAGATAATATAGTCCCATAAATTAGTGCCCCGTATTTTACTAAACGGTTTTTATCTGATAATATGGGGTCAGTTCATTTAAATATTTTGTGGTGCACCCCCTGCTGATGTATTGTGAGTCAAGGTCATGTCACAAGGAACCAGCAATTGTTTAATAGCTGCTGCTTGTCCTTCAAACACTGGTATTTTTTTTAAAATGAATGATTTGGGGCAGAACAACCCCTTGTTGGTCCTTGAAGACCAAAAGCATAGTTAAATCAATATAAAGAGTGGTTCTATTGGAATAAATGATTCATACAAGGAAATATCACTTGACTGAAGAACCATTCCAAGAGTGCTGTTTTCCTGTTGTACTGCTCATAGAAACTGAGCCTCAGTAAGTTTTGCTCCCAATTCACTTTATGCTAGCTAAGCACATTGGTCACATGCAGAACATGTCAGACACGGAGAAGGCCTTGCTTGAAGCACCACAATCCATTGTTGCATGAGAGTGATTCCCGTCTAAATCTTTGGCCTGAATTTTTGAACACATCCTGCCAACTCCAGCAGCCCCAATGCCAATTCTAATGAGCATTGATTGGCATAAGGTGGGATTTCAACCCCCATGCGAGAAAATATTCTGCCTCGGAGAACTTCCAGATAGGTTAACAGCCCTCAAATCCCTCCAGGCACAGCGATGTAATGGCCAGAAGGGGCACTGCCAGAAGCTGCTTGGAACAAAGCCCCAAGGCCCAGAGAACAGATAAGTGGCAAAGGTCCCAGGGTGGGAAGGGGAGGGAACAACTGGGGGGGGTTGTCACCAGGGGGCAATTGGGATCTCAGGGATAGGCCAGGGGGAGGATCGGGAGGGAGATTTGGAGGTTACCAGGGTTTGAGGGGAGGGCAGCCCGGTCAGAAGCCGCCTTCTGATGGAGGTGACCCTCACCCCATCCCACTCAATATCAAACTTTGTTGTTTTCTCACTTTGTGTCTGCCAGTCTACAAATTGAAGTTGGATGTGAAAAAGTCCCTAAGTGGCCAGTTAAGGGCTTTAATTGGGGCAAGGGCGGGTTTCTTCTCTGAGGTCCTATCCGCCCCAGTGTAAAATTTCTACCAAGTCAGAACAGGCTGGAACCTGGAGGGAATCTCGTCCATGCAATTTCCTGCTCCCCCACCCACCCCAGCCTCAGAACCCTGTGGAGGGTGGGCGGGATGGGTGTGTAAAATTATAGCCTTTGGTTTACTATAAAGATTGTGAACTCATGCGTCCAACACAGGTCTGTCCCGAAAGAACTGTTGAGAATAAATCCACAACATTTTTAAAAAGGCAAAAGCTATAAGATAACATTTTTAAATTTTAACCCACTGGAAGTGCACTCATTCTCCTTACCTTGAAAGGTGCAGATAAAACTGTGTAGTATTTGATTTACTCCATTTCACAGTTTCTGAATCACAATTTTTGAACAATGCAATAAAATTATCAACAGAAATAATAGAATTGCATTTAAACTCAATATGTATGGCATGCGACTGTTTTTTAATTGCTATGATATTCTCTCTGACATTTTCTCTCTTTCTCTTTTTCAGGGAAGAGGTAAGCATTTTAACAAACCTGCCATTGTGTTTCTGTGGCAATTGTATTTCTAATTGTTCATTTTTGTTGCTTATAATTTAAAATTTGGACTAGTTTTGACAGTTCTCCTAAAATTAAAAATTGAACCATTAAAATTCGGGATAGTTTTGACAGTTGTCCTCAAATTAAAATTAGTACCTTTAAAATTTAAAATTTGGACTAGTTTTGATAATTCTTCTGAAATTAAATTTTGTAACATTAAAAATTAAAATGTGGACTAGTTTTGACAGTTCTCCTGAAATTAAAATTTGTAACATTAAAATTTAAAATTTGGACTAGTTTTGATTTTTCTCCTAAAATTAAAAATTGAACCATTAAAATTCAGAATAGTTTTGACAGTTGTCCTCAAATTAAAATTAGTACCATTAAAATTAAAAATTTGGACTAATTTTGACAGTTCTCCTGAAATAAAAATTTGAACCATTAAAATTTGGAATAATTTTGTCAGTTCTCTAACAATTAAAGTTTACATTTGTACCCTTAAAATTTTAAAAATTGTACTGGTTTTGAGGCTTTTCTAACAATTGGATCTATAATATTTCCACAGATTGAGGAAGAAATTATTGAGGAAGCAGAAGAGATTGAAGAAGTAATTGAGCCTGAACCAGAACCACCGAAACCAGCACCTCCTCCTAGAGCTGCTCCAGCGCCAAGATTTCAAGCGAATCAGAAGGAGGCAAATGTTAAAGTACGCAGTCATCTTCCATGCACTTCCCCTCAACCAGATAGCTATTTCCATCCATACTCTCTTTCCTCAGTATTGTTATTCTGCAATATTTATGGGAATGAGTGAACACGTGTGGCTATTATGTGGGAGCCTTTGAATCGCATGGAAATTCTGAAAAATTATACCAATTATATCTGAACTTTATTGCAATTTGTGCTCCAGACAAGGGGTGGACTTTTACAGATCCTGCCGCCAGCTAGATTTTCTGGTCCCGCCGGTCACTGGACTTTTGAACAGCTCGCCAAATTTGACAGCCTTGTCCCCACCGCAATGGGGTCATAAAATTATACCCAATATTTCTCCAGGCAGCCCTGCTGGGACTGTGTAGCAGTATTCACACAGTGTAGTGGCACAGGACTACACTACACTGAATGAGGCTCGTCACCCTGTCTTTCAACCCATGAAGAATTGTCAGACTAGGGTTACATTTTGGGGTGAGAAGTACTTAAATATTTTTGACACCACTTGTCAAAATGGCTTACACAACACCAGTCTGCTTTTCTGCAAAGGAAATTGAGTTTCTGTCAGCAAAAGTTGTGAAATCTATTAAAATATAGTGTGCCGGATGGAACTTTAACTGATTGAGTTACTGGGAGTGGGAAGGGATGGGGTGCAGTAGCCTGCATGTCAGCATTTCCCAACATGCTGTGGGGTTTTCACTTCACAGTGTGCATGTGACACATCAACAGGTTCCCTTCCACTA
Organism: Mustelus asterias; assembly: GCF_964213995.1. Taxonomy (NCBI): domain Eukaryota; kingdom Metazoa; phylum Chordata; class Chondrichthyes; order Carcharhiniformes; family Triakidae; genus Mustelus; species Mustelus asterias. The sequence goes on along the minus strand of NC_135819.1, from coordinate 39,522,819 downwards.
GGAATCAGCCTGAATGGCAGGCTTAGTTTCTAGACTGGGTAGTTGGTGGGGAGGTGGCTGATGGCTCAGCAGCACTTTCACAAGTGCAATCAGCAATGGAAAACAACTGATGGCCTTGCCAGGAACATCCCAGGAAAGAATTGATAAGTTAGAGCCCCAATCAGGGGGGCCACGGAGTGAGGAGGTTGGTGGGGGAAGGAAGTGATTGGTGGGGGGATGGATGGGGAGTTGGTGGTCGGTGGGGGAAGGGGAAGATGTTTAGAGGAGGGAGGGATTGTTAGTGGGGGAAAGGGGGCATTGTGAAGGGGGTGAGCAGGGAGGTGGTCGGGGGAGGGGGGGAACAATGGTGAGATGGTCCAGATCTGGGGTTGAGGAGGTCTGGTCAGAAACCTAAGTTAATGGTGGGGAGGCCTCAATCCAGAGAGGTTGAAGGGTTCATGGGGTTTTGGATTGGAGTCTTCAGGGAAAGATCAGAGGTCAGAGGCCTCGGGCCGAGATGAAGGCTATTCTGAAGAGTCAGAGGATGTCTTTGCGGAGTGGTTACCCTGACAGGTACATGGCATCCAGCAGGTAACTGGAAATGCTTTTATGTCCAATAGTCCTTACTTCCCTGTAGCTGCTAGCTTTCCCAAAGTTAGCATAACCTGGCCACCCAGAGTTAAATTTAAAAGGGTACAAAAATGCACCCTTAAATTAAAAACATGCAATCTCATTATAATATTTACATTTCTAATCTCCTGAGAGAGAGGTGGCCACCTACCCCCTACCAAACCCCACTAAAATTGAATTGGGCAAACTACAGGTGGGATCAGGATTCAGATTTTCAATACTTTAACCTCTCATATAATCTGGTTTTGGGAGTTTAGAGCCTAAATATTATCATGGGTAAATGCCGGCTCCGTTTGGTGGTGTGAGGAGTGTGGGGGGGTTGGGGGAGGGAGAGAAATGTCGGCTCTGATCAAGGGGGTAGGAATGCTGGCTCTGATTACAGGTGCATGGGGGGAGAGGCCCTGAGTTCTCCGTGGTGGGGTGGGAGGAGGGAGGCGGTGGGGAGTTACTTTTTGCCTTGATCAGGGCGCCCTTTAAATGTGCTGCCCCGATCTTAGTGCAGCCAGGCTTTGCCGGCGAATTGAGGCCCTGCCCCACACATGATGGTATGAAACATGTTCAGCTGTTTTTCTGTGACAGGGTGCGGTAAGATCTGGGGAGAAACGTGCCATTTTTCTCACCGGAACCAACCACTCTGCCATTTTGTTGGTAAGATTCCCGCCCTATGGTGGGATTTTCCGGGTGCTCCGCAGCGTGTTTTCTGGCACTAGAGGAGGCTCATTAGTGACCACTAGCAGGATCTTCCTGTCTCGTCAATGCCTACACCATTTTGCGTGGCCGCCCCATTCCACTCTCAAGGAATCCTAAGCGTGTTTGGCCTTCGGTGGGACCGGAAGATCCTGCTGGCGGGAAGGGTTGGAAAATCCTGCCCAGAGATGCATTTCTAGGGAATCTAGATTAACGTATGAGGGAAAAAGGAATACAGAGAGAGAAATAAAGAGGAGTGGCAGGAGGTTCATGTGGAACATAAACACTAGCATGGGCTAGCTAGGCTGAAAGACCTCTATCTTTATAACTTTCTATTTTTAACATGCAACATTAATAATGTTAAATCAGTTCATTACCCAGCTCACAAGTAGGTAGGTGTGAATGAAGGCACTTTATATATTTTCATACTTTTACAGGCCACATTTTCTGATCACTAAGCTAGAAGTATTTTGTTGTGTCCACAGTTGTGTACTTGTGTCATAGAGAAATATGAGTAAATTCACCAAATGCTTACCCACAGCTAGAAGGAGAATATATATTCAAGAACCTGTACTTGATAGCTCTATCTTAATGTTATTCCCTTCAAGTATGGATCTTCATTGAGAAGATGTGATCCGATGTACATTATCCAATAATGGTAAAAGCTTAGCCCCACTTAAATGACTAATTCTTATTTGTTTTCATTCTCATTAACAGAGAAGTTGTAAGATCTCTGCATCACGTAAGCTCCACTTGAAGGTGAGATGAAATTGCTTTTCCCAGTTTATTATTCAGACAATATATTTGTCAGTGTTATTATGAGATTTTTGACTTAATAACAATGTTTACACAGATTCTCATGCTGGGCAAAGCCAAAGAAGATCTAGAAAGAGAAATAACTGACCGAAATGTGGAGAAGGAAAAATTCCTCGCAGAACGTGTACCTCCACTTAACTTCACTGGCCTTTCACTTACTGATTTGCAAGTAAGACTATGTTCTGTACTGTATCTTCATTTAAAGCAGAAATGCATAACACTTACAGCATTTTGCTCAACCTTTTCCTGGACCTTCAAATGCGCAATCATCTCGGTTTTTGACACCCTAAGGGGACTTGTGATTCCTGGGCAGAAATTGGTGGGAGCACTCAGGCTGTCTGTTTGGTACTTAGGGTGGGAGGCCCAGCCCATTTTAAAGGCGGGCCTTATTAACATGTTGCCAATGAGTTGCCCAAAGCACAGAGACAGCTTTGGGTCTTTAAAGATTAAATGGCCCTGAGGCTGCCAAACTGGCAAACAGGTAAATTGTGGAGAATTCATGGATCATAATGGGGAGGGAATCCCTGGACAGGAGTGGATAAAACCTTCTGCCCCACCATGCTGGACAAAGATCAGTTTTAAACTTACCTAATTGGATATCCGCCATCTTTTACTGAGTGGACGTGACCTCAGACTTTTGTATCTTTTTCCCGACGGAAGAAGGTGGAAGAGAGAATGTCCGGGGTGTGTGGGGTCCTTGACTATGACTATGATTTGAAACTCTCCACTTAGACAATCAAGATTATATCAGCCTCCTAATATCTTAAGACCCTTATTTACATTTATTCATGAGGTTCCTTTTCAAATCATAGTCAAGGACCCCATACACCCCGGACATTCTCTCTTCCACCTTCTTCCGTCGGGAAAAAGATACAAAAGTCTGAGGTCACGTACCAACCGACTCAAGAACAGCTTCTTCCCTGCTGCCATCAGACTTTTGAATGGATCTACCTCGCATTATGTTGATCTTTCTCTACATCCTAGCTATGACTGTAACACTGCATACTGCACTCTCTCCTTTCCTTCTCTATGAGTGTATGCTTTGTATAGCGCGCAAGAAACAATACTTTTCACTGTATATCTAATACATATGACAATAATAAATCAAATCAAATCAAATTAAAAATCAGGTGAATCCCTTAATTGCCCAAGTTGGCCATGTTAAAATGGCTACTGGGTGGGAAACTGGCGGTTAATGCACCATTTGGATTTTAACTCCTGCTCCCTTGTGTAGAGAAATTTAAATTTATTCTGTGCTATTTTTGACATAGATGAGCCCATGAATTATGATATATTGATGAGAGCATAAACCTTATTTTCAGTCAGAATGTTGAATAAAATAGTTATGGAAAGAAACTGAAAAGATTAAGGGGCGGCCTTTCAAGGTGATGAAGGACTATGATAAGACATAATAGTAATAGGTTGTTTCTGCTGACTGATGAGACAGTGTGGATGGCTCAACTTTAAGATAACCATAAAAGGAACAAAGCTTTCTTCACAGCGGGAGTGGTTAAAACGTGGAATTCTCTGTCATAAACTAATATTGAAGCAGCGTTCAAATTCTCACTAGGCAAGTTTTGACAGAGGTGAGTATACTCTGAGTTACACTTTTTTAGTGAATGTTTTAAAAGGGAATTGGACAATTGGTTGACAAATATAGATATTAAAGGTTACGGGATGTGTTCATGCAAGTGGGGTTAGACGAGGTGGCATAGGTAGGAATACTGACCGGTGCTAAACTATTCTTGTTGCAGAATTTATGCAAAGAGCTTCATCAGAGAATTGAGATTGTTGATGAAGAAAGATACGATTTTGAGTTCAAAGCTGGCAAGAACAACTATGAGGTACATGACAACTTTGGTAAATTTAAATCTCTGCATCCTTACATCGCAATACTATGGAAATTTCAGCTGTAATATTTCACACACATTCTACTGCCAACAGATTCATGATCTGTCCCTGAAAATTCTTGACCTGAGAGGGAAGTTTAAGCGACCCACTTTGCGTAGGGTGCGTGTATCTGCTGATGCTATGTTGCGTGCCTTGTTGGGATCCAAGCACAAAGTATCTATGGATCTGCGAGCTAACCTGAAGTCAGTCAAAAAGGATGATACAGAAAAGGTAATAATCAAATAATATCTCACACATTTCTGGATTTCCAGCTTAGTGTCCCAAGATGTGTTGGTTAGACGGATTAGCCATGGTAAATATATGGGGTTACAGGAATAGGGCAGGGGAGAGGGCCTGGGTGAGATATTCTGGGTGGGATTTTCCGGCTGCCTTCGCCCCAAGACCAGAAAATCCCGCCCGAGATCAACGGACCTTTGTATGGCCCGCCCCTGCCTGCAGCGATTCCCGTGGTGGGCAGGATGGGAAAATTCCACCCTCTGTCAGAGAGTCAGTGCGGACACAATGGGCCTAATGGCCTCTTCTGCACTGTCGAGATTCTTCCATGAAGTTTGCATGCTTTGTTTAATCTGACTTGTTGTAAGAATCCAGTCTTAATAAGACTGATGATCAGGTGGGGAGCACAACAAATTCATAATGTCCACTTAGCGCGGCCAAACTGAATGAACTTCTGCAGCTGCAAGGTTTTGCTCAGTCTTAAACATTTTCTTTATCCTGATCCTAAGCAATTCCCCTTATTCTGAATCCGTGATATTTTTCAAACATTCCCACAGGAACGTAACGTGGAGGTGAGCGACTGGCGTAAGAATGTGGAAGCCAAGTCGGGCATGGAGGGTAGGAAGAAGATGTTCGATGCTGCTAACCAGTGAGTGTCACCAGGTTCCAAACTCATTAAATGTTACAGATTCAACATCAAAAATGTGACTTAACCTAACTCAGATGGGAGAATATTTATTTATGTTGGACATCGACTTGTGCTTTTTTTACAGGTAATCCATGGGAGGCATTTCCACTTCTTTGAAAGTGAAGAGAATGAGCGTGTTTGCTGGTGACTTTACTTGCAGCTCTGCAGTGTACAGCATGCCACACCCTTACATTATAAAATATTTTAACAAATGGTTTCAATGCTCAAGCACCTCCTGAGATTCGTGCGCAGTATTAGACTTCCTATATTTTTGCTGATTGAAAGCACTGAATGTTAAGTTTTGACAGGGTATGTTATAAAATCACTTGCTGTCTTGTAACCAAAAACTGAGCAGTAAAATATTTACTTATAACTGGGTACTGTCATTGTCTCGTTTTTTTATTGTTCAACTTCTTATTTCTTAAATGTTTGCCATTCAGCTGTCAGCTACTTGCTCCAAAAGCTGTAGTCAATGGCTGGAATCATGTGTTGTTACCGACAGTGCAAAACAAGACAGATAGGCTCACTTTATTGTCCAGAATATCAGCTTCCCAACGGGGGGATAAAAGTAGCAAATTCGCAGCAGATTGAAGGCAGATAGAGTTTCCCGGTGACAGGCAGTGGGAACTTGGTAACAGTGGGAACTTGGTAAAGCATTAGCATGTCATGAACCCTCACCAAAACACAATATTTCCAGCTTAATGGTAGCTTTGCAATTAACTCTACAGTGAACGAGAAGCACATGCCTTCAAATTCACACCTGGTTAAAGGTGGCAGGCAGCAGACATGGTAGTCTTCCTGGGAGATTTGGACTGTATAGGACCTGCTATTATTGCATGGGGAGCAATTGGACTATGAGAGAGGAGGCTTTGATACGTTATGATTGGAGTGGTGGCCATGCATGGGGGATTGGGGTCTGGCTGACTGAGGGTGGGAGGCAAGGGGCCAGGGTGCTAACTCTGCAAGGGGGATCAAGGCATGGCTGACCAAGGGTTGTGCTGACCCTACAAGGTCGCGTGGGGGATAGAGAGAGGAAGCAGGGCCACATATCACAAGGTCAATATTGACAGATGGGGTGGGGGAGGGGATAGTGGCTGACGCATGATTGTGGGGAGATCCAAAATATAGAGGAAAGGTCAATGGTGAGGTCTGAGAGTCAAAAGTAACACAGGGCACATCAAGGCTGATGGAGTGAGGGTTGTGACTGATGGAGGGTCGGTCAAAGGTGACTGAGGGAAGGTGATGGCTTCAAGTTCCAGCGTCAATGCGAGAGTGTCCGGAGACATTGCTGCGATAACACAAAGAGGTGTGGAGAGAACAGGCTGAGGATGAAGATGTGAGGTGAGTGGAGACCAGGATGTGGCAGGTATTCAGAAATTCTCAGGTCCGGAGGGTGGGCTGCCTGCCGCCATTAGAGGGAAACAGGATCTGTCGCCATTCCTGGATGAATGAAGGAGAATTTGCTTGGAGGCATTACTAAACCCTGGGGCCTATTTGTTGTCTGCTCTGAGATATCACCCTGGATTAGCACATGGTAGTGGTGAGGGAAGACAAGCAGTTGGTAGCAGCAGTTGAGATTATCCAGGTTTTGGAGAAGAGGGTGGTGGGAGAGTTTGTGGGGGAAGATCAGAAAGTTCTAACAGTAGCTTTTGTCTCAAGGCATCCATTTACGCAGCCAAGCTGATGGTACTGGACTGGACTGAATGCTTTTAAATATGATACCTGGACCTTCAATCCTGTGAGGTGGGATCATCAACTTCCTGCCTGCCCTGCCACACATTTGACCAGGCACTTTATTCATGAGTATCTAACACATGGTGGCACAGTGGTCAGCACTGATGCCTCACAGTGCCAGGAACCCTGGTTCCATTCCCGGCTTGGGTCATTATGCAAAGTCTGCACTTTCTCCCCGTGTCTGCGTGGGTTTCCTCTGGGTGCTCTGGTTTCCTCCCACAATCTGAAAGATGTGCAGGTTAGGTGCATTGGCCATGCTAAATTCTCCCTCAGTGTCCCTGAACAGGCGCCGGAGTATGGCGACTAGAGGATTTTCACAGTAACTTCATTGCAGAGTGAATGTAAGCCTATTTGTAACACTAATAAATAAACTTTGCACTTCAAAACTTAAAACTGGCTAACAGCCATGTGATTGCACGGGACCATCCATCCCACCTACCCGCAGAAGTCCCACGCACTTCCCATCTTGCTGTTGGGATACACAATGCTACAAGAAGATTCCTGTGGGAAAAGTTCAAGGAATCTCCATTCGATGCAGATAACAAAATGAATTGTTATCGGTGCAGATTGGTAGAAAGTTAATTCCAGCATAATATACCCGTGGAAAGAATTTTATTTGTTGCAATACAAGCAATAAATTTCCAAACCAATGAAACACTTTTCATCAAATACAATAATAATTATTGCTAAAATTAGAAGCCAATATTGATGTAGAAGAAAGCATCATTAAAAGCACAGGTTCCCTGTCAGCAGATGTTAAACATTTTAGTGGACTGGGAGTTGAATTTTCCTGGCTTTGATTCACGTGATTTTCTGATCCTTGCTCACATTTACCTTAATGATATTGGGTAATGCAACTCCCAGCGGGAGAAATCCAGAACAGACGCTCCTCCATTAGGATAGGTAAGAGTAGAAACAATGGGTGAGATTCTCCGTCCTCCCAACCATGTGTTTTCCACCAGCAGGAGATGGCGCGTTGCTTGCTAGTGGCAGTATTCTCTGGTCCTGCCGCTGTCAGTGAGAATTCCCATTAATATCACCCCACGCTGGTGGGAAACCTGTGGGCGGGGGTGCGCTGCCGGTGGGATTGGAGAATCCCGCCAGCGTGAATGGCCGGAGAATTCGGCCCAATATTTGAATATTACCCCATATATATCTAGTATAAATGACACGAGCATTTGGAGACCTTTAGAGACCTTTCTCCCTTTAACAAATTAATCCAATTGCACTTAGTTGTTCCTGTCTTTTTTTCTCTCTCCTTCCCCAAACTCAGTGGTGCAAGCAATAGAGTCATAGAGGTATTCAGCACAGAAAAAGGCCCTTTGACCCATCGCATCTGCACCAGTCAAAGACAAACGACCTAACTATTCTAGTCCCATTTTCCAGCAGCTGACCCATAGCCTTGTATGCTTTGGCATTGCAAGTGCACATCTAAATACTTCTTAGATGTTATAAGGGTCTCTGCCTCCACTAAAGTTCCATAGATGCCAGGAACCTTTTAGTAACACAGTAACTGCTTTTCATGCACTAATCTCTACAATGAGGCATTTGGCAAGAGCTGTCTTGGTACATCTCCAACAACTAAATCAGTGGACAGTGATCTGAGCACCAAATCCTTTTTTGTTCACCATCTTTCATTATGTTTCTTACTTTTATTTCCAGTGCCAGCTTTTATCGTCAATTGCTTCAGTTGATGCTGAAACTAATTTCCAAATGTAGATATAATGAGGAAAGGTATTCAACTGGTCTTGTGCATCTTTCTGACCTGTAACATTAATTATTGTAGGAAACAACAAGATTCTCAAATGGGGCATTTTCAAGTTTTTGAAGGGATGTTCAACAGGTGAATATCCATCTACCAAATTAGATAGCAGAAGACACCCTGATAATTCACAACTGTTATATTGTGATACCATAGTTCAGAACAAACACTGGTTTCCACTCTCCCAATAAAGGGGGCGGCATGATGACACAGTGGTTAGCACTGCTGCCTCACAGCGTCAGGGACCCAGGTACGATTCTGGCCTTGGGTGGATGTCTGTGTGGAGTTTGCACGTTATCCTAGTGTCTGCATGGGTTTCCTCCGAGTGCTCCGGTATCCTCCCACACTCCAAAGATGTGCAGGTTAGGTGGATTGGCCGTGCTAAATTGCCCCTTAGTGCTCCAAGATGTGTAGGTTATGGGGATTAGTGGGGTAAATACGTGGGGTTATGGGGACAGGGCGGTAGGTGGACCTGGGTAAGATGATCTGTCGGACAGTCGTACAGACTCAATGGGTTGAATGGCCTATTTCTGCAATGTTGGGGATTCCATGATTCTGGATCCTCTCCCTGTCCAGATGCCTTCCCAACTGTGGAACAACCAAAGTACCAACTTCAGTGAGCATCACCAGCTCTCAATTCACTCTGAAGTAAGAATTGGTTTATTCTTAAAAGCACCTGCATTTCTAACATTGTCACGGGTACATGACTTCCCAGTGAAGTCAATGAGAATTCTCAAAAGGCCTCTAATGCCCAATCTCCCACTTCTCCTCCTCCTCCTCTTGTTACCTCAGAATAGATTCGGAATGTTCTAAATATAATTGTACCATTTTAGGTAGTGATTGGAAGAGTCCTGTTTACATCTCATGCTTTTGATTTATTTTAGTCATGGCAGGTGTTTTACATTCAGCCACACATAGCAGTGACACATGCAATATGTTTACATTTATCAACCTGAATCCCTTGAGAGGTATGCAAAATGTGCTGGGGAGACTTTATTGACTGACTTACACCAGATGCACAAAGAAATCATTTAATTGTTATCATGGACCAGGCATTTTATGACAGCGTGGAGTTTACTTCATGGATAATGCAGCTCCAGAACCAAATTTCATTAGACTCCAAGGATTCTACTGTTCCCCAGGTGATTCTCTAGTTTTACGCCATTACTCTGGTGGAAGATATACAGGTCTCCCAGGAAAACGATTCTCTAAAAGTTCCCTGGAGGTATTATAAGGAGTCATAGTGTCACCCAGACCCTGCACAATCTACCTCTCATGAAATTTACACTCCCTATTAGTTTTGCCAATGTTACGCCCAATGTCAAGAAATTAAGCAAAGCATTATGTTCATTCATCTTTACATGCCCACTAGTCAGCCTTGGCAGACATGACTTCCACACATGGTAAATCCTGCAAAAGTCACTTCTTTTGTCCTGCAAGTGCAGAAATTACCAGTTCCCATATAACATTTGATTATCTTAATGTGCAAAACAAAGGGTAAAGTAAGCCCTTTACCTAACCAGGAAGATGATTCAGTCAGCAATTGTTTCAAATACCCAAATATACAGAGAATTCAGCACAACCTTTGTACTGTATAATTGAGTTTATCATGTTCCACTTAGAATCAATTGTTTACTTTGCAATTCAGTCAATATTGTTCTGTACGCAAATATCACAGATATATACAGTCAGGTCTCTAAAATAACACTTGAATTAATGAACATGTAATCTGTTCCTGGTGGAATAGTTTGTGCAAGGAACGTTTACCAGGAGAACTCCCCATTCTTCTGATAGTGCCACATCCACCTGAGCCAATAGACAGAACTTCATTATGTACATATATGTCCATAATGTATGTTGGGGTTTGGGGTGCATCCTGCCCCTTTAAGACCACATGTCAGGTGACCCCTGGGGGATTAACTCCTCCCAGTGTGGAACACGGTTGTACAGTTTTAGATCTGACTGTGGAACAGTGCACACCTACAATAAAGAGCTCCCAGTGTTCAAGTAATCAAGCCTTCCTCGTGGTTCTTTAGGCACCATGGATGGATTTTCCAGCTTTGCTCGCCCTGAGACCGGAAAGTCCCGCCCGATGTCAATGGACCTTTCCATTGTCTGTCCCTCACACACTCTGATTTCCGTGGCGGATGGGGCAGTAGAATTCTGGCACATTAGTTGGGAGGTGCATACATAACAATTGTCAAATCTCATTCAAAAGACAATGAGATAGATATTGGTATGAGTTTCAGTTTTTCAGTTGACATAAGGCATAATAGGTCAGCAGCAGAACAATCTGCATCTAAACAACAAAGGGATTGATTTCTCTGTTGAATTTGTGAGGACCAACCTAGGCAGATGACAGAAGCAGATACTAAGCCCTGTATGTTTCTGAAGTGCTGTTACAGGATCTCTCTGCTGGATAGGTTTCCAGTGAGAGGGACAGGCCTCAGATTCTTCAGCTGCTGGTAATCAAAATATCATTTTCTCATGGAGTGAGCTGCCTGTGGAGCTGTGATTGTCATCGTCAGCTCATCCTGAAGATGTAGATGAGGCTGAGGGCTTCGTTTTGAAATGGCCCAATATGCTAGCGTAGCACTGGGAGTGGGTTAGCTCAGTTGGCTGGAAGCGGATGATGCCAACAGCATGGGTTCCATTCACATATTGGCTGAGGCTATTCGTGAAGGTCCAACCCTCTCAGCCTGAGGTACGGTGATCCTCAGGTTAAATCACCACCAGTTAGCTCCCTCTCTCTTAAAAAAAAGGGAGAGCAGTCGATGGAACTTTGACGACTTTCATTTTCATTTCACTGAGTCTGTGCCAATTGTCTGTGCCAAATGTTTCAGGTGGGATAGAGGCAGAGGGATAAAAGGTGGGGGGGTGGCATTGTTGGTCAGGGAAAATGTTACAGCGGTACTCAGGCAGGATAGATTAGGGAGCTTGTCTACAGAGGCCCTATGGGTGGAGCTGAGAAACAGGAAAGGTATGACCACATTAATGGGGTTGTATTATAGACCACCCAATAGTCAGCGAGAATTGGAGGAGCAAATCAGCGGAGAGATAGCTGACAACTGCAAGAAACACAAAGTTGTGATAGTAGGGGATTTTAATTTTCCACATATAGATTGGGACTCGCATACTGTTAAAGGTTTAGACGGGGTAGAGTTTGTAAAATGTGTTCAGGAAAATTTTCTACATCAGTATAGAGGTGCCAACTAGAGAGGATGCGATATTGGATCTCCTATTGGGAAATGAGTTAGGGCAGGTGATGGATGTGAGTGTGAGGGAACACTTTGGATCCAGTGATCATAATGCCATTAGTTTCAACCTGATCATGGATAAGGATAGATCTGGTCCTCGGGTTGAAGTTCTGAACTGGAAAAAGGCCAAATTTGATTAAATGAGAAGGGATCTGGGAAGTGTGGATTGGCACAGGCTGTTCTCTGGTAAGGATGTAAATGGAAAGTGGGAGGCCTTCAAAGGAGAAATTTTGAGAGTGCAGAGTTTGTATGTTCCTGTCAGGATTAAAGGCAAAGTAAATAGGAATAAGGAACCTTGGTTCTCGAGGGAGATTGTAATACTGATTAAGAGGAAGAGAGAGTTGTATGAAATGTACAGGCAGCAAGGAACAGATCAGATGCTCGAGGAGTATAAAAAGTGCGGGAACACTTTGGATCTACTTAAGAAGTAGAAGCTACTTAAGAGGGCAATCAGGAGGGCTAAAAGAAGACATGAGGTTGCTTTGGCAGACAGAGTGAAGGAAAATCCAAAGAGCTTCTATAGGTATGTTAGGAGCAAAAGGATAGTGAGGGATAAAATTGGTCCTCTTGAAGACCAGAGTGGTAGACTGTGTATGGAACCAAAAGAGATGGGGGAGATACTAAATGGGTTTTTTGCATCCGTATTTACTGAGGAAACGGGCATGGAGTCTACGGAAATAGGGCAAACAGATAGGGAGGTCATGGAACCTTTACAGATTAAAGGGGAGGAGGTGCTCGCTGTCTTGAGGCAAATCAGAGTGGATAAATCCCCAGGACCGGACAGGGTATTCCCACGGACCTTGAGGGAAGCTAGTGTTGAACTTGCAGGGGCCCTGGCAGACATATTTAAAATGTCAGTATTCATGGGGGAGATGCCAGATGATTGGAGGGTGGCTCATGTTGTTCCGTTGTTTAAAAAAGGTTCCAAAAGAAATCCGGGAAATTATAGGCCAGTAAGTTTGACGTCGGTGGTGGGCAAGTTATTGGAAGGTGTGATAAGGGATAGGATCTACAAATATTTGGATAGACAGGGACTTATTAGGGAGAGTCAACATGGCTTTGTGCGTGGTAGGTCATGTTTGACCAATCTATTAGAGTTTTTCGAGGAGGTTACCAGGAAAGTGGATGAAGGGAAGGCGGTGGATGTTGTCTACCTGGATTTCAGCAAGGCCTTTGACAAGGTCCCTCATGGGAGGTTAGTTAGGAAGGTTCAGTCGCTAGGTATACATGGGGAGGTAGTAAATTGGATTAGACACTGGCTCAATGGAAGAAGCCAGAGAGTGGTTGTGGAGGATTGCTTCTCTGAGTGGAGGCCTGTGACTAGTGGTGTGCCGCAGGGATCGGTGTTGGGTCCATTGTTGTTTGTCATTTATATCAATGATCTGGATGATAATGTGGTAAATTGGATCAGCAAGTTTGCTGATGATACAAAGATTGGAGGTGTAGTGGACAGTGAGGAAGGTTTTCAAAGCTTGCAGAGGGATTTGGACCAACTGGAAAAATGGGCTGAATAGAATTTAACGCAGACAAGTGTGAGATATTGCACATTGGAAGGACAAACCAAAGTAGAACGTACAGGGTAAATGGTAGGACTCTGAAGAGTGCAGTTGAACAGAGGGATCTGGGAATACAGGTACAGAATTCCCTAAAAGTGACGTCACAGGTGGATAGGTACATTGGCCTTTATAAATCGGAGTATCGAGTATAAAAGTTGGAGTGTTATGGTAAGGTTATATAAGGCATTGGTGAAGCTGAATTTGGAGTATTGTGTACAGTTTTGGTCACCTAGTTACAGGAAGGATGTAAATAAGATTGAAAGAGTGCAGAGAAGGTTCACAAGGATGTTTCCAGGACTTGAGAAGCTGAGTTACAGAGAGAGATTGAATAGGTTGAGACTTTATTCCCTGGAGCGTAGAAGATTGAGGGGAGATTTGATAGAGGTGTATAAGATTTTGATGGGTATAGATAGAGTGAATGCAAGCAGGCTTTTTCCGCTGAGGCTAGGGGAGAAAAAAACCAGAGGGCATAGGTTAAGGGTGAAAGGAGAAAAGTTTAAAGGGAATATTAGGGGGGGCTTCTTCACGCAGAGAGTGGTGGGAGTGTGGAATGAGCTGCCGGATAAAGTGGTAAATGCGGGGTCACTTTTAACATTTAAGAAAAACTTGGACGGGTTCATGGATGAGAGGGGTGTGGAGGGATATGGTCCAAGTGCAGGTCAGTGGGACTAGGCAAAAAATGGTTCGGCACAGACAAGAAGGGCCAAAAGGCCTGTTTCTGAGCTGTAATTTTCTATGGTTCTATGGTCAGGCTCGCAGTAACTTCCACCCCAACAGCTCTGACAACACAAGATTTTCTCAGCACTGCACTGAAGTGTTGATGTAGATTTTGGGCTCAGCTTTGCAGTGAGTTTGAACTCTGTGGTAACAGTGCTATGAACTGAATGCCAATTGTTGATAACTCAGCAAGGTTTGCTTTACCCTTTTGTTTTACTCTTGTTAAATTAACAACCAGCTTTCTCCATTCGATCATCAACCAACAGACCTCTGACTTTGTGCTGGTTGATATGGTAATAGGAATTCGTAAATCTTGGTGCACATGCTTTTAGTTTGGATTTAAGGTCAAGTTGAATTTATTGAAAAATCAGAATCAAAAGCTTCCTGAACTGTGACAACTGTTTCACAATACGAGAAATCCAGCCTCAGTTTCTGGGTACCTTCTTTTCCTCATTGACGCCTATAGCGGATAATTTACAGTGCATTATTGTCTGACACTGCAGTTTTTCAAAGAGTACAACTTTCTCTCTTATTTATTGTTAATTAGAAATGTCATGGACAGAATGTATTTATTTTCTTATGGCCTGTAGTCAGTATGTTTTATATGTAAAAATATGTCTTTTCTGATCCCTGAAGTATGCATACAAATTAAATAATTTAGCAGCAGGCTTTCATGAGTTTAAAATAAAGAAGATTAATTATTCTCACATATGGACCCAAAATAACGCAACGTTACACACTTAGTCTCACCCACACATGCAAACACACACAAAGATTGGATAGAGATTAAGATGGTATCCTTTTGCAGAATTCAGTTAATTCAGTCTTTGATTTACTATTTCCAGTCCCCCACATGGCAGGCCAGTGGTTTCTTGAATGGGTTTGATGATTTTAAGTTCAGGTGAGGGTTTTATAAAATGAAGAGCTCAGAGCAGGTTGTGAGGTTTCTCATAGTCTAATGGGTTCCACCAGGGCCATTCAGTTCCTGATTTTATTACAGCCTTAGTCCAAACATGGATAACAGAGCTCAACTCAAGAGGTGAGAATGACTGCCCTTGACATCTAGGCAGTATTTGACCAAGTGGACCATCAAGGAGCCCCAGCAAAACTGGAGTCAATGGGAATCAGGGGAAAACCTCTCTGTTGGTTGGAGTCTTACCTAGCATGAAGGAAGATTGTGGTTGTTGGAGGTCAATCATCTCCGCCCCAGAACAGAGATGAACTGCAGGAATTCCTCAAGGTAGTGTCCTATACTCAACTATCTTCAGCTTCTTCAAAAATGACCTCCCCTCCATAATAAGGTCAGAAGTAGGGATGTTCACTGATGATTGTACAATGTTCAGCACCATTTGCAACTCTCCAGGTTCTGAAGCAGTCCATGCCCGTGCACAGCATGTAACATTCACGCCACACAAGTGCCAGGGAATGATAATCACCAACAAGAGAGAATCCCACCATCTCCCTTGAAATTCAACAGCATTACCATCACTGAATCTCCCATTATCAATATCCTGCGGGTTATCATCGACTAGAGACTAAAGACTGTGGCTACAAAAGCAGGTTACAGGCTGGTAATTCTGTGGAGAGTAACTCACCTCCTGACTCCCCAAAGCCTCTCAAAACCATTTACAAGGCAGGAATCAGGAATGTGATAGAATACTCTCCACTTGCCTGAATGAATGCAGCTCCAACGACACTAAAACAGCTCAACACCATCCAGGACAAAGCAGCCCATCTGACTGGGACCCCATCCATCACATTCAACATTCACCCCCTCCATCTCTGTTACACAATGGAAACAATGGGTGGAATTTTACCAGCACCTCCGCCCGAAGTTCATACGATCCCACCCGAGCTCAACGGAGAATGCCATTCTCTAAGACTCGTCCGCCTGTGGAATTGGGGCGGGCGTGTCGGTAAAATTCCAGCCAATGTATACCAGCTACAAGAAGCACTGCAACAGCTCACCAAAGTTCCTTTGACAGCACTTTCCATACCCACAACCACTGCCACCTGAAAGGAGAAGGGATGCAGTGGGAACACCACCACCTGCAAACTCTCTTCCAAATCACACACCTTCCCCACTTGGAACTAAATCGCCGTTCCTTCACTGTTGTTGGCTCAAAATCCTGGAACTCCCTCCCTAACAGCACTATGGGTGTCTGCATCACATGGACTGCAGCGGTTCAAGAAGGCAGCTCACCACAACCCTCTCAAGAGCAATTTGTGATGCGCAGTAGAAGTACCGGTCTGAAAGAACTAAAATAAAACTAGGCAGTTGGTTCTAAGGTGAACTTTGGAAACTGGGACAGAGTAAGTACTTTGGCAACTAGTTCTGAGTCTAGTTCACAGACCAGATAAGCTGATGGTTCTATGGATGTGCTAGATCTGATCTGGTCTTAGCTGATTTTTTTTAAACACTCAAAGGAAACATGGCTGTCTCACCACACCGTTTTTCACAAGTTCAAGGTTTTTTCCAAATAGGGTCCAGTGTCCATGTTGATTGGCACAGTGGTTAGCACTGCTGCCTCACAGTGCTAGGGACCTAAGTTCAATGCTTGGGTCACTCTTTGTGTGGAGTTTGCATATTCTCCCCGTGTCTGCATGGGTTTCCTCTGGGTGCTCCGGTTCCTCCCACTGTCCAAAGATGTGCTGGTTAGGTGCATTGGCCGTGCTAAATTCTCCCTCAGTGTACGCCGGAGTGTGGCGACAAGGGGATTTTCACAGTAACTTCATTGCAGTCTGAATGTAAGTCTACTTGTGACACTAATAAATAAACATTAACTTTATTTTATCTTGTGTTGTGGGTTAACATTTCTGGCACCCAAGCAGTGTAATCTGGATGGGAGAGATTATTGCAATACAGTGGGAGGTTAAAGATCAGCATTCATTTCCATCTACTACAGATTGAGTTTCAATCTTCCCTTTTGTCTCATATGAAGCTTGGAGGCAGATAGTCTGTAAATTCCATCATCTTTCCTTTTGACTCATCCTTAAACAAAGAGATGTGTGAATTCCACAGATGGCTGTGAGATACCCTGACCTATGTCCATATTTAATTAGGTATTGAAGCTTGATACTGTTTGTAGCCCAAATGCTAAAAGTCACTTGATTGGTGTCACAAAGGCCAACAGTGGGTTGGAGTGTGCAAGGAGAGTTTGGAAGATTCAGGAAGTGGCAGGAGGGAGGAATGGAGATGGGAGGCTGCACCTGAGGGAGGAATCAGAAAGAGCAGGCAGTGGGTGGGGATACAGGAGTTTAGAGAGGCTGGATTGGTGGGTAATCATGACTTGGGAGCTATGGTCAATGTACGGGTTGGGTGGGATAGGGCAGGGGTCTCGACAGGAGGGGGTTACAGGTTAACTTAGGCTCCAGGAAAGCTGGGTTAAACAAGGGTTAAGACTAAAATGGAGAAAAATGTGAGGCACTCGGCCTCATAAAAATATTCAACAGAACCACCTGCCTCCTGGGAGTTGGCTGAGAGTCCATGAATTTCTTTTGCAAGTCTGGTTCTTGTGTTTACAACTAAGAGAAGAAAAGAAACAGATAATTTAGACATGTGGAGGAGTAAGAAAGCAAGAATTCCCACATACAGAGAAAGGGAGAGAGAGAGAGAGAGAGAGCAAGGGAGGTGGTGGTGGGGGAGAGGGGGGTTGGTGGAGAGAAAGAAAGAGAGAGAGAGAGAAAGAGACAAGTTCAGACATGGGGAAAGCAGGAAATAGATAAATCCTGGCAAGAGAAGATGGAAATTATGACAAATTCAGACATATGAAGAGAAAGATAAACAAGCCCAGACAACTGAAGAATGAAAGTGAGACAAGTTCAGAGCTCCACATCCCTGACTTTACCAACAGTGCTCCTAACTTCTCAGACTCTACAAGCAAGGCAGCTGGTTAACCCCACAAGCCACTGCTTCAAGATGGCAGCGGGGATTTATGGGCCAGAAAACCATACAAGTGACCTGCCTTCTGCTGCCACTGCCAATGGGCTCAGGGCAAATCAAGAGGGAGGTAATGATAGACTTCATGGCAGCATTTGAAATACCATTGTCAGACATTGATTTAATTTATTATCGTCACATGTATTGGGACCCAGTAAAAAGTATTGTTTCTTGCGTGCTATACGGACAAAACATAATATTCATAAAGTACATAGGGAAGAAGGAAAGGAGAGCATGCAGAATGTAATGTTGCAGTCAGAGCCAAGGTGTAGAGAAAGATCAGCTTAATATAAGGTAGAACCATTCAAAACTCTGGTGACAGCAGGGAAGAAGGTGTTCTTGAGTTTGTTAGTACTGTTTTCAGACTTCTGTATCTTTTTCCCGACGGAAGAAGGTGGAAGAGAGTATGTCCGGGGTGCATGGGGTCCTTGATTGTGCTGGCTGCTTTTCTGAGGCAGCGGGAAGAGTAGACAGAGTCAATGGATGGAGGTTGGTTTGCGTGATGGATTGGGCTACATTCACAACCCTTTGTAGTCTTGCAGTCTTGCTTGCAGTCTTGGTCAGAACAGGAGCCGCACCATGCTGTGATAAATCTGGAAGAGACTGCTTGCTATGGTGCATCTGTTAAAAAAAAACATCTCTCTTGCTCCTCGTATTCAAGTCTGAGGTCACGTACCAGCCGACTCAAAAATAGCTTCTTTCTTGCTGCCGTCAGACTTTTGAATGGAACTACCTTTCATTAAGTTGATCTTTCTCTACACCCTAGCTATGACTATAACACTACATTCTGCACTCTCTCCTTTCCTTCTCTATGGACGGTCTGCTTTTTCTGTAGAGTGTGCAAGAAACTATATACAAAATTGAATAGACTGTGCCATATATTCATACCATGTTGTTGCACAATAACTTTGAAGTAATGCAATAGGAGCCAAAGTTAACCTGTAACCCACTCCTGTCGAGACCCCTGCCCTATCCCACCCAACCCACACATTGACCATAGCTCCCAAGTCATGATTACCCACCAATCCAGCCTCTCTAAACTCCTGTGTCCCCACCCACTGCCTGCTCTTTCTGATTCCTCCTCAGGTGCAGCCTCCCATCTCCATTCCTCCCTCCTGCCACTTCCTGAATCTTCCAAACTCTCCTTGCACACTCCAACCCACTGTTGGCCTTTCTGTAAACTCCATTATCTTTGTGACACCAATAAAGTGACTGTATACTAATACATGTGACAATAATAAATCAAATCAAATCAAATCAATGAATGTAGGCTGTTTAGACCTTGGCCTAATTCAATGATCAAACCTCAATTCTCCTCATCTTGGAAGCTTCTGCAAAGGAGTCAAAAGTTGATGCAGTAGGTGTTCTGCTGCTGTACTGTTACAACCTCCTCCCTGCAATGGCAGGCTTTGCTTCATAGCTGCTGGGAATAGGGGTTCCTGTCAGGATCCTGCCCTAGCATTGATAAACTGTCAAGTCCCAGTAGAATGGATCACGCCTACAGAGTTATTGGCCTGGTAGGCAAAAGTCCTGCCCTAAACCTTTTTGGCAATGAATCAATCAGGGGAGATGCAGGATCGTTGATTAATCCATTTATGCTAACCTATTACATTACTTCAAAGCTATTGTGCAACAACACAGTATGAATATATGGCACAGTCTATTCAATTTTGTGTGAAAGTTGACTGCTCTGTTAAAACAATAAAAAGGTACTTTTGGGGAGCAAAGCTTGTCTCTTACACCTCATATTCTGCTTGTTTCAGAACAGTCACGCTTACATTAAATCAATTTCTATGAAAGGAGATAATTTATTGTCATACCTCGGTACCGAGGACACTGAACATTGTTTGAAAGCCACTTATGTGCAGCTGTCATGAACAATAGTGCTTACAACTGTTGCTCCTAATATAACCACACAGGGCAGGGGCATATGGCCTTGAAAGTCACTGCAGGAGCTGAAAGACAAATGTATCTGGGGGTCATTATTCTTCCAGTTGGCATTCTGTGCGTATTCTGGCCGGACTTTGAAGGGTAAGATTAACACCTGTTGCCTCTATATTAAAAGCCAAGCACACAGAGTGATCGGAGTCTGTGTGTCTCCATTCCAATCAATCTGCACTTCCCACATTCGGTAAATAATACATGCCGTAAAAATAGAAAAACAAGGATAAGAGTAGGCTATTTCTTTTGTCACAGGAGTGATGGCATAGTGGTATTGTCATTGTGGATTCGTAATCCAGAGATCCAGCTCAGGAGACCCAGATTTGAATCCCACCATGGCAGATGGTGAAATTTGAATTCAATAAAATACTGGAATTAGGCTTGGAATTAAAAGTAAAGATGATTATGAAATGACAGTCGTCGTAAAAGCCTATCTGGTTCACTCATGTCCTTTAGGGAAGGAAATCTGCTGTCCTTAACTGGCAAGGTGACTGCAGATCCATAGCATGTGGTTGACTCTAGTAAGCCACTTGGTTCAAGGGCAGAAGGGGCAATAGACACACATATCCCATAAAAGAATAAAGGAAACCTATCAGATATTGTTTACCTCCTTTTTCCCTCAATAGCAAGGACAAGTGGTCAGCACTGCTATCTCACAGCACCAAGGACCCAGGTTCAATTCTGGCCTTGGGTGACTGTGGAATTTGCACGTTCTGCCCGTGTCTGTGTGGTTTTCCTTTGGGCGCTCTGGTTTTCTCCCACAGTCCAAAAATGTGCAGGTTAGGTGGACTGGTCATGGTAAATGCATGGTATTACTTGAATATGGCAGAGGTGAGGCTCCAGGGTGGAATGCCCTCTTGGAGAGTCGTTGCAGACTTGATGAGCCGAATGGTCTCTTTCTGCACTGAAGGGGTTCTATGCACCTGCCCCACAGTTCTGAATCCGTGCAATTCATTGTGAATGCCCAACTTCATGAGGTGGCAATCTACACCACCACGTAGAGCATCCATTTAGCTCAGTTGGCTGGATGGCTGGTTTGTGATGCGGAGCGATGCCGATAGCATGGGTTCAATTCCTACACCAGCTGAGATTAGTCATGTAGGCCCACCTTCTCAACATTGCCCCTGGCCTGAGGAATGGTGATCCTCAGGTTAAAACACCACCAGTCAGCTCTCCCTCAAAGAAAGAAAACATCCTATGGTCATCTGGGACTTTGGTGACATTAACTTTGCCGCCAAGTAACTGTAAAATAGATATCAAACTGACCTAGTTTTCGAACAGTCACGAGATCTACTTTAACACAATGAGCTTTCCCCTTCATGATCTTAGAAAACTTGGACCATGTTTCAAAATCCCCAACATTTCTAGTCTTCTCGATGACAATAGATTTAACTTTACATTAAATAACAGAACACAAGCACATCCCAAACGCTGTTACGTTTTGTAAGCACTGAGTGCTTGAACTTCTGTTTTATTACTCATGGACGAAATGACTGGTTTATAACAGAGTTAATTTAATTATAACTGAGTAATTTAATTATAAAGAGGAGCTTAATTCTATGAGTAACCTAATAATTAGAAATGGGGTAGGTAACTTGTTGTTTGAGTAGCTATGTACAACACTCTTCTCCTACTTGGTGCTACAATCAAACTATGATCAACGTGAATTTGTCAACGAATGCAGACTTCCAGAACCTTCCAAAGACATGTCTGAAACCTAGTAAGTCTTTTGGGAATTGAGTCATTGAATCGAATTTGCAGCAGATACATGGGAACACCATCACCTGCAAGTCTCCCCTCCAAGCCACTCACCATCCTGACTTGGGAATATATTGCCATTCCTTCACAGTCACTGGATCAAAATCCTGGAATTCCCACCTAATAGCATTGTGGGTCATCCCACAGAACATAGACTGCAGCGATTCAAGAAGGCAGCTCACCACTGTATCCCCACCCACTGCCTGCTCTTTCTGATTCCTCCCTCAGGTGCAGCCTCCCATCTCCATTCCTCCCTCCTGCCGCTTCCTGACTCTTCTAAACTCTCCTTGCACACTCCAACCCACGCCTGGCCTTTCTGTAAACTCCATTATCTTTGTGACACCAATCAAGTGACTTTTAGCATTTGGTCTACAAACAGTATCAAGCTTCCAGCAAATATTTAATCTTGTGTGGACATAGGTCAGGGTGTCTCACAGCTATCTGTGGAATCCACACATCTCTTTGTTTAAGGATGAGTCAACAGGAAAGATTATGGAATTTACAGACTATCTGCCTCCAACCTTCATACGAGACAAAAGGGAAGATTGAAACTCAATCTGTAGTAGATGGAAATGAATGATGACCTTGCTTGTAGTAGGAGGGGGAGAAATTAGGAGCACTGTTGGTAAGGTCAGGGATATGGAGGTCTGAACTTGTCTATCTTTCATTCTTAGGTTGTCTGGTCTTGTTTATTTTTCTCTTCACATGTCTGAATTTGTCATAATTTGCATTCTCTCTTGCCAGGATTGTCTGAACTTGTCTCGTTCTCTCTCTCTCTCTCTCTCCTCCCCCTTCTCCCCCCCAACACCTCTCCCATTGTATCATAACAACCTCTCCCATCTAGATTAGACTGCTTGGTTAATGTGTTAATCCACAACACATGGACAGATGGGTGGTGTAGATTACCATCTCCTGAAATTGGGCATTTACAATGAATTGCATGGATTCAGAACTGCGGAGCAGGTCCAAAGAACACCTACAGTGCAGAAAGAGAGTTAAGTGCTTTTAAAATATTACCATTTAATCCTGAGGCATGCTGGAATGAGTTTTGGAGTTCACGCCCCAATCAAACATTTGAATGCTGACCCTTCAAAAAAACTCCCGGGCTATGTTTCACTCCCAAAACTAGAGTCCTTATCAAATCATTTTAGATTACAGGCCCGAGGCTGTTGTTTCTAATGGCTTTGGAAGATCAGAATCAACACATGGGAGGGGAGGGGGTGGGCGGGGGGGGGGGGGGGGGGGGTGGGGGGGGGGGGATTTTGCCCCTGTTTTTTGGCTGGCTGGAATGGCAGAGGGGTGGAGAATTGAGGGGGAGAGTCCCTAAACAGCTTTCACAACTGCAGGATTGTCCCCACCTCCTGCCAATGACATGATGGTGTGCCCGCCACGAAAGGCCAGGAACCCCATTATTATACATTGCCATAAACTTAGCAGGTGTCCCAACTGTATCCTCCCCCCACATAGAAATTTCCATCCCCTTCCCCTGCACCTTGCCCCCGACTGTCATGACCCGATATTGGCAAGGCTTACAGCAGGCTCTGAAAAAAACAGGAATCTGGAGAATGGTTCCCATTCGGGGCCCCCAAGAGGGAAAGGGTTATGTCCAGGCAGTACCCTGACAGCGTCTGGGCGCTCCAGGGGACAGGGGGCAGTGCCAAGGAGGGACTTCAGTTGGGGAGGTCTATGGGGGGGGCGGGTGCGGTTCCTGAGTCTGGGGGGTTTCCCTATGTGAGTGGGGGAGTTGTCTTCATGTCCATGGGGGTGCCATTGTTGTGTTTTTGTTAGATTGGAGCACCTTTTAAAAATGACATCCCAATGTCTCGAAGGCCAAGGTTGCTGGTGGGATAAACTCTGAATAAGCCCCGCTCCACTTGGGTGACATTGTGGGACCCGTGTCCAGCATTATTTTTAACTAAGGCCAGAATTCTCCAACCTCACCCAAGGCTGAGATGCTCCGGTCCCACTGAAGTGAAAGGAGATTTGGCCGAGCGTCAAATTCTCCATTCTCGCTTGTAGCGACATTGGAGAATTCCAGCCCAAGTTTCAAAAAATATGGAGGGAAAAGCTGACAGCTGAGCTGGTGGACAGTACACAGCTTTTCCTGCCTGACTTGACAGTTAAAGAAATGGAAAATTCCACCCATCAGTGGATGCCAATCTCAAACTATGGCCCACATTCAAATCAGTGCCAACTTTGATTGTTCGCCATCAGCATTTTGAGTTTACACCAAATTACCTCCTGGCTCACCAATTATCACTTGGAAATTCTAACATTGCTAGTTGCCTCTCTCATCACACAAACTAGATAGAAATATAACTCAAACTTGGTGTTAAAATGCCATGATGCATTTTATTTAATTCGTTATTTTCATTGGTTTACATTTTACATTACACTTTGGGGTTGTTTAAGAGGCATGTCCTTACTGATGAGGAGAAAGGCTATCACCTTCTTTAGTGTTTTGCATATTCAATTACTTCTGCATATTGAATAGAGTGTTGGTTTAGCTCAGTTGGCTGGACAACTGGTTCATGATGCACTGGGATACTAACAGTGTGGGTTCAATTCCTGTGCCAGCTGAGGCCATCCTTAAAGGCTCAACCTTGTCCCTTGTCTGAGGTGTGGTTAAATCACCAGTCAGCTCTAAGTGGGGGGAGAGGCCTATCAGATTTGGGTGACTTTCATTTGTATCTAATTAATTCAGGGCCCAATGCTGTCTTAACAAATAATTCAGATGAAAACGCATAAGTGACATATCATTATTTTCAATTTGAGGGTTTCTAATATTAATTTATTTTTGATTTTCTTCCCCGAATGTTATGTCAGGTGAAGGGAACTTGGTCCTTGGAAAATGAACATTTATCATCAAGCACTCCGAGGTCAACTACTTGTCCTTTTTTACACAGAAATGCATGTGAAGCCACATTCCGTGAAGAGCACTCTAATATAGTAAGACCATAAGGCATAGGAGCAGAATTAGGCCACCCGGCCCATCGAGTCTGCTCCGCCAATCATGGCTGATTTTTTTTCTCATCCCCCTTCTCCTGCCTTTTCCTCATAACCCCTGATCCCCTTATCAATCAAGAATCTATCTATCTCTGTCTTAAAGACACTCTATGACCTGGTCTCCACAGCCTAGTGTAATATTTCCATTTCCCACAACAACCATTACAGATCATCTCTAAGAAAGGCTTCTGATACAGTGCAAGAAATTGACACTAAACTTCATTTGTGTTATCTCCTGTTTAGGTGGGGATGTAAGTACGTAACCTCCAGATCAATTTTCATTTCAGAAAGAAGAACCTTATCTTGAAAGGGACAAGATTTTCAAGGAAGCGCTATCATTTACCAATACAACCCGCACTGTCATTACTGTTAACATGCTTAAACCTTGCAATGTCACACTTGGATCTGTGATGGATTTCATGCAGCTGTAAATATGCTACCTATTTATATGACTGTGACCCTGATTATGTTTTCATTTGTAGAGAAGCAGGATGAAAGTTATATTCCCTGGTTTGTCCTGAGTGCTGCTTTACAAAAGCTTATGTTTTTAAGCTGCAATGTGGGCTCGCTAATCACCAACTGAAGCTCCCCTGACCCATTTATATATTAGTTTGCATTTCAAGCTCGGTATCATCACCATTCCATCAACAGTGATTAAAACCTCTTGGATGTAGTAACGCTCTCCCTCAATGTCTACAAAATGAAGGATTGTCATCGACTTCAGGAAGCATAAAGGAGAACATGCCCCTATCTACATCAATGGGGACAAAGTAGAAAGGGTCGAAAGCTTCAAGTTTTTAGGTGTCCGGATCACCAACAACCTGTCCTGGTCCCCCCCATGCTGACACTATAGTTAAGAAAGCCCACCATCGCCTCTACTTTCTCAGAAGACTAAGGAAATTTGGCATGTCAGCTACGACTCTCACCAACCTTTACAGATGCACCATAGAAAGCATTCTTTCTGGTTGTATCACAGCTTGGTATGGCTCCTGCTCTGCTCAAGACCACAAGGAACCACAAAAGGTCGTGAATGTAGCCCAATCCATCACGCAAACCAGCCTCCCATCCATCGACTCTGTCTACACTTCCCGCTGCCTCGGCAAAGCAGTCAGCGTAATTAAGGACCTCACACACCCTGGACATTCTCAGTTCCACCTTCTTCCGTCGGGAAAAAGATACAAAAGTCTGACTCAAGAACAGCTTCTTCCCTGCTGCCGTCAGACTTTTGAATGGGCTTACCTTGCATTAAGTTGATCTTTCTCTACACTCTAGCTATGACTGTAACACTACATTCTGCACTCTCTCCTTTCCTTCCCTATGAACAGTATGCTTTGTTTGTATAGCATGCAAGAAACAATACTTTTGACTGTATACTAATACATGTGACAATAATAAATCAAATCAAACCAAACCAAACTCTCTCTGAATACACAGAACCAGAGGCATTCAGCAGGATTTTGCCAGCCCCTGGGTGGTAAAATGGAGGGGGAGGGTGAGTGACATTGGAAGTCATGTTGGGACAGCTCCCAATGCCATCCTGTTGCCAAAGAATTTTCCCAGTGTCAGGCTGCAGCAAGGTGGATCAGCTCCCTGCTTTGAGAAGATGGGCAAATCAAGAGCTATTTTATGGAATTGCTATTATCTGACCAATAGTGGGGTGACGCCCCCCCCCCCCCCTCCACCCCTGCCCCAATTCCCCACATGGGAGATCACCAGCTGAATGAAGCAGCATCCCAGTGGGCCATTGGATCTGGAGGCTGCATGCCCTATAGAGGAGGTTGTATGCAGGGATTTCAGCCCCACTCATCTCCCTGAAGGCGCTTCCCATCCCCACCCTCACCTCCCTGTGACCCTCAGCCCCTGAATTTTTTTATTTACCTACCTGTCTGAGGTTCACAGTCTCAGACCTGCCTCAGAAGCATCAGCCTTTCCTGGTGGCCTACTGAGGCCTGAGGCTTCAGAGCTATTGGTCCTCCGATTGGACCGACAGTAACAGGAGACAGCCTGCCATCCTTATTTAAAACATAGAACATAGAACATTACAGCGCAGTACAGGCCCTTCGGCCCTCGATGTTGCGCCGACCAGTGAAACCAATCTAAAGCCCATCTAACCTACACTATTCCAATATCATCCATATGTTTATCCAATGACCATTTAAATGCCCTTAATTATTTGGACTGCAGTAAAATGGCTGATGCAGTCCCATTGCCAGCAAGTGCAGTCACTTGGTAAAATTCAGCACATTTAGTAATACAGAACGCAACACTTAAAACATCCAGGTTTCAAATAGGTAGTTGCTTGCTTCAATTGGCCAAAACATGATAGCCTTTTACATTAGTGTTAAAGTAAAAGTTATTGAATAGTTTCTTATTTACTCTGTTTATTCAAGGCAGAAGCAGGGGGGATTCTCCTGTCTCCCTTCATTGTTTCTTTCGATGGCGGAAAGGTGGGGGGGGGGTGCCATTCTGGTTCCGCCGGTGTCAATGGGAATTCCCATTGATGCCACCCCACGCCACAAGAAACCCGCGGCAGGTGGTGCACCACTGGCAGGATCGGAGAATCCCACCCGTTTGATTTGATTTGATTTATTATTGTCACAGTTATTAGTATACAGTGAAAAGTATTGATTCTCGCGTGCTATACAGACAAAGCATACCATTCATAGAGAAGGAAAGAAGAGGGTGGAGAATGTAGTGTTACAGTCAGAGCTAGGGTGTAGAGAAAGATCAACTTAATGCGAGGTAGGTCCATTCAAAAGTCTGACAGCAGCAGGGAAGAAGTTGTTCTCGAGTCGATATGAACAGCCAGAGAATTCCTGCCAGCATTTATTCACAGGTCTGCACCTCATTAGGATGCAGAAACAAGCAGAAGTAAATAACAAAAGCAAAATACTATGGATGCTGCAAATCTGAAATAAGAACACAAAATAAGGGAAATACTCAGCAGGTCTGGCGGCATCTGTGGAGGGAAAAACTGAATTGACATTTCAGACCGATAATCTTTCATCAAATGATAGGAACAAGAAAGGAACAGGAAGTCTAAGGACCAATGATGATGTGGTGATTGGCACAAAATGAAACCAGGGATCCAAAATAAAGTGGAAATACATTTGTTCATGTCACTGAATGCTTCCGCATTTGCAGTCAGCATCATAGGTACATAGGAATCGCTGGACAAAAATAGATCGTTCCATCTATTTCACCTTCTGCCATCCTGATAGTCACAAGAGAGTGGAGTTGTTGGCTAAGAGTTACAATTAAACTTTATTAATTAGTCTACAACAGACCGGATATGAGGAAAATCCCAACAGTGGAAAGCATCGGGAATCATGGGCCTAAATCATCTCTTCCTCCCAAACACTTAGCACACGTTCTGTCTCCAATTACTCAAGCACAGGGTCCCAAAACATCTCTGAAAAAAAATCTAGCGGATTTTAATTTGAATAAATCACTGTCACCCCAGGGAGAACATTCCACAGATTTAGCACTGACTTACCGAGTTAAATCATTACTCGAAGCACAAAACACTGAAAAAGAGGCGAGGCGGCAAGGGGAGTTGCAGCTGCACTGTCTCACGGAACAGGGGATTATCAGCCTTAGTGCGAATGGATATACCCAGCTACCTGGAGTGCAACAGTTCGAGAAGGTGGCTCACCACCACCTTCTTATGGGCAATTAGGTATTTCTTTCGATACCAACCAAGTAAACAAACTCAAATTAACTTAGGGACAAATTAAAAGGGGCAGCTCCCTAAAAGGAAGGGGGAACAGCCCGAACCAAAAACAAAGTCGAAAGGAAACTTAAAACATCAAACCAAAAGGTGATTATCAGAGTCGATAATACACCCCAGCCCCTGCGGTGCCCAGCGGTCACGGAAGGCGTCAACCGCCCCCGTGGACACCGCATGCTCCCTCTCCAGAGACACCTGGCCGCAAATGTAGCCGCGGTAGAGGGGCAGACAGTCGGGATGGATGGCCCCGTCGATCGCCCGCTGCCTGGACCTATTGATGGCGCGTCTCGCCAGGCCCAGGAGCAGGTTCACGAGGAGGTCGGCATCCCGACCTGCCCCTCTCCGCACCAGGTGCCCGTAGATCAGGAGCGTGGGACTGAAGTGCAAACAAAACATCAATAAGAGGTGTTTGAGGAAACCAAAAAGGGTGTGCAGTCTAAAACATAGAACGTAGACATGGTCCACGGACTCCACAAGGCTACAGAAAGGGCAGTCTTGAGAGCCCGTGAACCGGAAAAACCTACGGTTGTACGGCACTGCTGCGTGCAGCACCCTCCACCCCAGGTCCCCAAGATAATTGGGGGAGATCCCTCCGTAGAGGGACCTCCACTGGGGACCTCCGCCGCCCGGCGGCAACAAGGCCCGCCGAGGTGTATGGGCAATTAGGTATGGGCCATAAATACATGCCTCACCAGAAATATATGCCTTGCCAACAGTGTTCACATCACATGAAAGAAGATTTCAAGAATTTATGAATGGGACACATTTTATTTCCATTTTCTTGATCTGTATTTCCATTTAGCAGCTGCCTTTATCTTTAACTAAAATCAAATCGAGTAGATTTTAGTTTTACTGAGCTGAAGCATTTTTCAGTTTAAGTGCAGGCCACCCAACTGCAATGATCTATGTAACAAACAGGCAGATTGCTGCGTCCGGTACTTTTATTTTGGCTGCATCAGTGAGTGTCTCTCTCAAGGTAAAATTGTGGAAGCGTCCGTTACCAAAGGCCCTGTGGTTTGCATGTTAATCTCCTTGTCACAACAGGATCATTAAAACATATTTGTTAAAACATTTCGCCCCGTTTCACAAAGAGGTCAGTCACAATGTTAATTTGGAGTGTGGGTTTTCTGCGCTGAAGAGTGAGTAGAGTTTATTTTATTCTGGCCCGCCTATTGATACACCTGATCACTGGCAAAGAGGAGGTGGATTTGTTCGACACCAAAATATCTGTTGATATAACCGATTTCTCTAGGCAAACAGATCGGTAATATCTCATGCATTACTTCACCAAATTAAAAAGTTGTCACACTGGCATCTTCCTAATTCAGTGGCTGGAATTTTCAATTCCCGTTTGCGTCGGTGAATTTGTCGGAATATATCACAAGAAAGCCAAAGTCGCATGTTACATCGACCTAAGGACAGGAAGTGATTGTTACTCCCTCCACCCCTCCACCCTCCCACCCCCATCAGTGGCAAGCTGTGTTCAATGTCAGGAACCACTTTGCAATAAATTGCATCTTATTATAGGACTCATGCACCGGAAAAATCCCCCAACATCAAATAATGCATCCGTGGCGGTGTAATGTCAGAATGGCGTGAAGCATGACTGGTCTCAGAATGCATGCACCTCATGGAATAGAATCATAGGCTCCCTACAGTGCAAAAAGAGGCCATTCAGGCCATTGAGCCTGGACTGCCAACAATCCCACCCAGGCCCCATCGCTGTAACCCTACATATTTACCCTGTTAATCTCCCTGACACTAAGGGCGGGATTTTACAGCCTCCCTCAGTAAGACCGGAAATTCCTGCCCGAGGTCAACATGGCAGGTGGGTCGCTAGAATACCGGTGTAAGGGGCAATTGAGCATGGTCAATCCACCTAATCTACACATCTTTGGGAGGAAATGGGAGCACCCAGAGGAAACCCACGCAGACACGGGGAGAACATGCAAACTCCACACAGACAGTGACCTGAGTCAGAAGAGCTAACCACTGTGCCATACTTGGTGAGCCGTAATCCCAGGGAGGCTCAGAGATGAGTGCAGCACTCGGAGGCGGCGGGGTGGGGGGGGGGGGGGGGGGGGGGGGGGGGTGGAGAGGATCATGCCAGAATAATGCCAGGGTGTGCCAGGGTAATGCCAGTTTGATGTCAGGGGTGTACCTGGATGAAGATTATTTAATGGTTTTTCGCTCTGTGCTGGGGTGACCTTTAAAAATGGGATCTAGATCATCAATTCGCTGAGATGATGGCTGGATGGGTGATTTAGAGACCACCCACCAGCTATACGGTGCAAAACCCCAGCCTTTCTTTTCTTCAAATTCCTGCACTATACGGCAGAAAAAGCCACCGTTGCCACTGCTGGCCTTAACACTGCTTTTCCCACAAGCCTTTGCCAATATCAGGGAAAATGTCACCCAGTAAGTTCAGTTTCCTCTGGCAATTTTAAAGCCACCTTCAGAATTGTTCCATGGTGAATAACAATGCCTACGCAGTAGACAATCGTAGCTATAAAAGGAATGTGCCAGAGAGATGACGGCAGGTATTTGTAAATCACTGGACTACTACAAGAGAAAATCACGCTCTGCAATGTCAGGGCAAAGCAATGTGAATCATGTGGTGCTATTTTAACCAACCACTCATGGAAAGTCAAGAATAAAAGCAGCAACAATAAATGCACAACGTGCCTTTAATGCTCACTAGATTACAATTCTTCATTAGTCTAAACAACAGAGAGCAAGGTAAGATCCATTTGTGTGAAAGGAACTTGATGCAGCTTGCAAAATGAAACAACTTTTAAACCCTGTATAATGGCTACTTTTATTTTTAACTTATATGGTAGTCAACATAAAAATGGAATAGAATATAAGGTAGTTGCAGTTTATTCTTGAAGTTTATACGTATTTAAAGTATTCTGCTATTCACAGCATACTTCGATACTTGTACTGTTAGTTTAAATTGGTTTAGAAGGTAGAATTGAATGAATGTTGTTATGGATAAATAGCTTGGAAACATAATAAATAATCATTTTCTCACTTTGTGGCATAAGCTGTTAACTCCCCTCACAAGCTGGTAAAGTTAATAGTTGGATCTAAATATAATGCTAACATAAAGTGAAAATGAATTGCTTCCTTTTCCATGTGTTTTAGGTTAGGGCTCTGAGGATGATAGTGACCTTATACGCTGTCTTTGTCCCTGAAGGAGAGTAACTAGCATGGAACACATAGCGGGAACATTACACTTCAAGCTGACCAAACAAAGGCCAGAATTCTGCAATGTTGTACACCCCGTCACAGCTGCTAGCGAGAATGGAGAATTTGGCGCTCAGCCAAAACTCCATTCACTGTAGCGGGACTGGTGAATCCCAGCTGCAGGTGAGGTCGGAGAATTCCAACCCTAATATACACATAAAAGCAAATAACGAACTCTTCCTGACCCCTAGAGGCTGAAGTTATTATGTAAATGAAAAAGATTTACAGCCCCAAAGTGAGGGATTTTCCTATTGGAGCTATGTTTGCCAATAATAAACATTTAAATGGATGACTGGGAGAAGAAGGGTATAGCAGAAACAACAGTGTCCCTGGCAGCAATGATGCAGGCGAGAGTGTTACAATGAGAAGTTTTGCTCATATTCATGACGAGTTTCCGCTACCACTCTTTGTACTTGCCTGAGATCAGCCTCAAGCAGGATGGCTGCTCTGGGGAATGGGGACTTATTTTCAATTGGGATTTTCCCGCTGTTTTGACAACTGCCAAGTAAGACTTCAATCCGCCATGAGAGCTTAAGTAACTGTGATCTTAAAATATTTTGTACGGCTGCTTGTGACTACCTTGCTCCTCCCTGGTAATAGCTATTTTCACCACCCTAATCATGGATAATCTGATGCCCTCCAGATTCCTTACATACTACTAACGTAAAGTGATAATGAATTGCTTCCTTTTCCATGTGTTTTAGGTTAGGGCTCTGAGGATGATAGTGACCTTATACGCTGTCTTTGTCCCTGAAGGAGAGTAACTAGCATGGAACACATAGCGGGAACATTACACTTCAAGCTGACCAAACATTGGCCAGAATTCTGCAATGTTGTACACCCCGTCACTGGGATACTGGGATACACTGGGTGGCACGGTAGCACAGTGGTTAGTACTGCTGCTTCACAGCTCCAGGGACCTGGGTTCGATTCCCGGCTTGGGTCACTGTCTGTGTGGAGTTCGCACATTCTCCCCGTGTCTGCGTGGGTTTCCTCCGGGTGCTCCGGTTTCCTCCCACAGACCAAAGATGTGTGGGTTAGGTTAATTG
Organism: Mustelus asterias; assembly: GCF_964213995.1. Lineage (NCBI taxonomy): Eukaryota > Metazoa > Chordata > Chondrichthyes > Carcharhiniformes > Triakidae > Mustelus > Mustelus asterias. The sequence continues at coordinate 39,490,196 of NC_135819.1, read as the reverse complement.
GCCATGCTAAATTGCCCCTTAGTGTCCCGGGATGCGTAAGTTAGAGGGATTAGCGGGTAAAATATGTAGGGATATGGGGGTAGGGCCTGGGTGGGATTGTGGTTGGTGCAGACTCGATGGGCCGAATGGCCTCTTTCTGCACTGTAGGGTTTCTATGATTTCTATACCTTGCCAGGGGGCATTTCTGTGGGCTTGGAGCAACGGCCTCAACCCCCACCTCTCAGTGAGTTTTGACTCCCATTCACCTGTATTGAGGTCATTCTACTTGGGAGTCAGTGTCGGAGTGTGTAAATAAGGTCCAGAAGTTAACATTGGGCGGCACGGTAGCACAGTGGTTAGCACTGCTGCTTCACAGCTCCAGGAACCTGGGATCGATTCCCGGCTTGGGTCACTGTCTGTGTGGAGTTTGCACATTCTCCTCGTGTCTGCGTGGGTTTCCTCCGGGTGCTCCGGTTTCCTCCCACAGTCCAAAGATGTGCGGGTTAGGTTGATTGGCCATGCTAAAATTGCCCCTTAGTGTCCTGAGATGCGGAGGTTAGAGGGGTTAGAGGGTAAATATGTAGGGATATGGGGGTAGGGCCTGGGTGGGATTGTGGTCGGTGCAGACTCAATGGGCCAAATGGCCTCTTTCTGCACTGTAGGGTTTCTATGATTCTATGATTTCCCAGAGGCACGCTCTGGGGGGGTGGGGGACATAGCCCATTTGGGATTTCCCACCCCTAATTCCCATTCTGAGTTAGAATCAGGGTAAAGTTTAAGTATTAGTGCCACAAGTAGACTTACATTAACACTGCAATGATGATACTGTGAAAATCCCTCAGTCCCCACACTCTGGCGCCTGTTCAAATACACTGAGAGAGAATTTAGCACGGCCAATGCACTTAACCAGCACGTATTTCAGACTGTGACAGGAAACTGGGGCATCCGGAGGAAACCCAAGCAGACACGGGGAGAACATATAGATTCTGCACAGACAGTGACCCAGCCAGGAATCGAGCCCAGGCCCCTGGCACTGTGAGGCAACAGTGCTAACCATTGTGCCACCATGTCACCCCTTTAATCAAAGTGTGCCTCTTCGATCACCAGAAGTCTAATACAATCTAGGCTACTGGAACTGCATTCACCATGTTGAAAAAATAAAGCAACATAGCCAATAAATAAAACTGAGCAATGTGATAACCTACATTTGATATAGAATGACCTTGCCTCTGTAAAACCTAATCATGTCCTCAAGACATTGCAAAGCATTTCATAGCCAATTGTTTTAGAAGTGCAGTCACTACTGTTACATTGGTCTATCATAGTAGCCAATTGAACAAAACATATTGCCATAGGCACCCTTCTGGCCTGAGGTAGAATCCAGAATACTGGGGGAACTCGCGGTTTGTTCTTCGAGTTGTGCAGCTCCGCCCCCTACCCCCTCCCAAAACAAGCAGATAGACCTTCACTTTAACGTCTCACCTGAATTGTAGATTAAATGCGTGGAGTTGGACTTGATTCCTCAACCAGCTGATTCAGCCCTGAGAATCCATCAGGCTGACAAATTATTGTCATGAGCAAGTGTTAATGAACTCTTCATAAATTTAACAAGGAAACCATCTGACACACTTCACATTCAATCAAAAATAACATAAATACAGGGATTTACAATTCTGTAGAATAAAGCACAACAAATGTACATAAGGATGGCATGGTGGCACAGTGGTTAGCATTGCTACCTCACAGCTCTAGAGATCCGAGTTCAATTCCCGGCTTGGGTCACTGTCTGTGTGGAGTTTGCACATTCTCCCCATGTCTGCATGGGTTTCCTCCGGGTGCTCCGGTTTCCTCCCACACTCCAAAGATGTGCGGGTAAGGTGGATCGGCTATGCTAAATTGCCCCTTAGTGTCCCGGGATGCGTAGGCTAAAGGGATTAGCAGGGTAAGTATGTGGGGTCACGTCGACGCGGCCTAAGGTGGGATTTTTGTCGGTGCGGACTTAATGGGCTGAATGGTCTCCTTCTGCACTGCATGGTTTCTATAAAGTTTATTTATTAGTGTCACAAGTAGGCTTAAATAACATAAGAACATAAGAACATAAGAAATAGGAGCAGGAGTAGGCCATCTGGCCCTTCGAGCCTGCCCCGCCATTCAACAAGATCATGGCTGATCTGAAGCGAATCAGTTCCACTTACCCGCCTGCTCCCCATATCCCCTAATTCCCTTATCGATCAGAAAACTGTCTACCCGTGATTTAAACATATTCAACGAGGAAGCCTCCACCACTTCAATGGGCAGAGAATTCCAGAGATTCACTACCCTCTGAGAGAAGAAGATCCCCCTCAACTCTGTTCTGAACCGGCCCCCCCTTATTTTGAGGCTGTGCCCTCTAGTTCTGGTTTCCCTTCTAAGTGGAAAGAATCTCTTCACCTCTACCCTATCCAGCCCCTTCATTATCTTATATGTCTCTATAAGATCACCCCTCATCCTTCTAAACTCCAACGAGTACAGACCCAATCTGTTTAATCTCTCCTCATAAGCTACATCCCTCATCTCCGGTATCAACCTGGTGAACCTTCTCTGCACTCCCTCCAAGGCCAATATATCCTTTCGCAAATAAGGGGACCAAAACTGCACACAGTACTCTAGTTGCGGCCTCACCAGTGCTTTGTACAGTTGCAGCAAGACCTCCCTGCTTTTATATTCTATCCCCCTCACGATAAAGGCCAACATTCCATTCGCCTTCTTGATCACCTGCTACACCTGCAGACTGAGTTTTTGCGATTCATGCACAAGGACCCCCAGGTCCCTCTGCACAGTCGCACGATGTAATTTTTCTCCATTTAAATAATATTCCAATTTACTATTATTTCTTCCAAAGTGGATAACCTCACATTTGCTAACGTTATATTCCATCTGCCAGATCCTCGCCCACTCGCTCAGCCTATCCAAATCTCTCTGCAGACTTTCCGCGTCCTCCACGCAATTCGCTTTCCCACTCACCTTCGTGTCATCAGCAAACTTGAATACCCTACATTCAGTCCCCTCCTCCAGATCATCTATGTAAATGGTAAACAATTGAGGCCCCAGCACCGATCCCTGCGGCACGCCACTGGTCACCAACTGCCAACCAGAAAAGCACCCATTTATCCCAACTCTCTGCTTCCTGTTAGATAGCCAATCCCCAATCCACGCCAACACCTTACCCCTAGCTCCGTGTACCCCAATCTTCTGCAGCAACCTTTTGTGAGGCACCTTATCGAACGCCTTCTGGAAATCTAAAAACACCACATCCACCGGTTCTCCTCTGTCAACCGCACTAGTGACATCTTCATAAAAGTCCAGTAGATTCGTCAAACACGACTTTCCCTTCATGAATCCATGCTGCGTCTGCTTGATCGAACCATTCTTATTCAGGTGCTCTGTTATTTCCTCTTTAATAATGGACTCTAGCATCTTCCCAACTACGGACGTTAAGCTAACCGACCTGTAGTTACCCGCCTTTTGTCTACTTCCTTTTTTAAACAGCGGCGTAACATTGCATAATAGAATGTGAATGCAGTACACTAGATGAGGATCTCTTGTGCATGTTGGAAAAATAATAAAAATGTGTTATTTGAAATAATTTTCACAAAGCGCTGTTTTGTTATTGTACAGGTCAAAATGTCAGAAGGAACGTAAGTACTAGATATAATTTGAGCTTTCTCATTTCTATAAGCAGATTACAGTTTTGAAATGCAGTCATTTCAGAAATAATATTAACATTCATTTCTTTTGTTTCTTTTTCCCTCTGTGCAGCAATGGACAGGTTAGTTTTGGTTTTCCTCCAATTCCTTTCTGTGAACATTGCTTTAACCATTGAGATAAGCACATGATAAATTCAAAAAAGCCACATGTCTATAATCTACCAATAGACTTTGCAGATAATTGCATTCATAGTTACATAGAAACAATTCTTAATGTATTCCTTCATTTTTTTTGTGCTTGTCAAAAATGTTAAACTCTGGATAGAGTGGACGTGAAGATGTTTCCATGAGTAGAAGAGATTAGGATCCAAGGGCACAGCCTCAGAGTAAAGGGACGACCCTTTAGAACCGAGACAAGGAAGAATCTCTTCAGCCAGAGGGTGGTGAATCAATGGAATTCATTACTACTGAAGGCTGTGGAGGCCAGGTCATTGACTGTGTTTAAGACATATATAGGTTCTTGATTGATAAGGGGATCAAAGGTTACAGGGAAAAGGCAGGAGAATGGGGTTGAGAAACTTATCAGCCATGATTGAATGGCGGAGCAGACTCGATGGGCCAAATGGCCTGATTATGCTCCTATATCTTATGTTCTTATGAGAATGGAATATGACCATTCGAAATACTGGGGGGAGATTTGTTTCTGCCAGTGCAGTGTGGTGGGAACTCCATCCATCCAAGAATGAGGCTGCAAACCTTACCCCAAAATGCAGAGGTGGGGCTATTAGCAGAGTTGAAGCAGGCCGCGGTATCGACATGGGAAATTCAGTGGTGACCCATTTATGAGGCATATGAGACCACATGTGTACCACTAAAGGCTCCCAAGGCCCTGCCAGGCTTAAAGAAAATAATACTCACAAATGTCAAAGGGAACCATTTTGTCTCCAGACAAAATGTAATAAGCCCCTTTGTTGTCTTTCGCCTGCGATAGGTTTGGGACCACACAAAAAGACCAAAGCAGAATTCACACCAGCTCACCACTGGCAAAGGTTCTGCTACAACATTCTAAAGACCAACTGGGAGGAATTCTTGGGGCAGGCAAAGGACTGCCCTAACCTACCACTTGGTGTAAGGGGATAGTAAGATGGAGGAACCGCCCTCTCCCTCCCTAATGGGAAACGACCGTTAGTGAAAATAACAGGGCAGAATCTGAGTGAAACCAAGCTCCCTCTCTAAATTCTGGGCATTGGTGGGTGTTTTGTTCCTTCATACCCTTGGACCTCACTGGAAGTTTAGGCCTTGGGCACTTTGCCCCTTCTTTCACCCAATGTCAGCACTATTTACTGCTAGATCAGGTGCAGGAAGAGCTGGGTACATTGTGTGAAGTTCAATCTAATAGAGGGCATGTATCCACGTCAACAAAATGTCTGGTATGATCAAAATTTGAACTGATGGGGGGGGGTTCATGGCCTCCTAGCATGTTTCCCGGCGGCGGGAGATAGCGCACTGTTCACAAGTTCCCACTGATGTCACCCCATACCACTGTGAAACCCAGGGGAGGGGGTGTGCTACCAGCAGGAGCAGAGAATCCCGCCTGTTGACAAAACGATTAGCAAGAGTATAAAAACAGACTTGTGATTTTATGCCTGTCAGAATGTCAGTATTGTCATCAAAATGAGGAATAAATATGTACCATACATCTGGAACCAATGAAGTATGCCATACAATCTTTTATAAATAAGAACATAAGAACTAGGAGCAGGAGTAGGCTATCTAGCCCCTCGAGCCTGCTCCGCCATTTAATAAGACCATGGTTGATCAAATGAGGCAATAGGTAAAACAATGGCAATGGACTTAATAGTTCCATAGTATGTTGCAATCCAGATGGGGGAATCAAACCAAACAACTGAAAAAATTACCAACAAGATTTCATTTTTTGTAACTTTTACTTTAATATGAATCAGAACCAACACAACTTAAATATAAATTAACAGGTGAATAATAGATTAAGTAAAAAGCTAAATTTCACTTTAAATAGTTGATACAACAAAGATATGTCTTACACAACCACAAACAGTCCACTTCAGCATGTGTGGCATTATGAATGTACGCAGTTCCACATTGTGCTCTCTTTATTCACACAGGATAGGTCAGCAGTCCTATCTGACAACAGTTTTCGTTCCCGAGCTTCATAGGTACAATTATCATCAGCAAGGCACATTTCTATTTGTCCTCTCTCCCTTGGGTGATGACAGTCCTGATAGTATAGCTTTCTAGAATCCCTTTTCAACTAATAGCACCTCGATTCATGGTTTGACCACTTCAATTACATTCCTAGCTCTTTAGCATCTCAGAGCAATTCACACACCTTTCCAAGTTTTAGATCTTTTTAACCCGGCTCACACAGTGCCTCCAGGATCTCCCGCATCTGTGTGCCGATCGCCTTCTGCCTCCAGCTCTCTACATGTCTGCTAGCCACACAGCTTTTGTGTGCTGACTTCCTTACTGTTGGCATTGTTTCCAGGTCATGGATCACCAGGCCACAGGAACCAGAATTTCTTATTAACTAAGAACATTACAATTGAACCCTTTAAAATTGATGCAAATTCAAAGTCCTTTCCCGAGTAAGAAAATTACATATTCCACAGATATTTTAAAGAAATTACCTTTTGTTCTTACTGTACTGTTTCTGGGTCAAAGGTCATCACAAGTTGTACCTGAGAATAAGATTATATAAACATTAGAAGTCAGTTTCTCTAACATGGGGAAATGTTCAGAAAAGTTATATACATTGGTCCAGATCTTCGATCCACAAATAGTCGAAGACATGCTGGGGACATACTCCGGAAGATATGCTATGGGACCCCTCAGAAGTCCCAATGTACAGACTCCATGGGAATGCCCGGGAAGATAAAATTTCCAGTGTGCAATTCCCTGCTTCCCTGAGTAGTCCAAGAAAGTCTCCAACTCTGAGTTACAGTTAAGACTTTGGACATTTCCAACGCACTTTACTGGATACTTAATCAGGAAATATAAGACAGAAAAAACATAGTCTAACTCCTGGGTAACTACAGAACTGACCTGTCTCCAATCAATCACACTGAACCACAAATTCTCCCTCAACTCCCCTCCCTCCCCACCGTCTACCCTTTGATATCCCCAAATACATACCTTCCATGACCCTCTGCCTATCCCCGATCACCTGACACTCCCTAGCCCCCGACATCCCCCCTAAACCTCACCAAATTAACTAATTGCAGAGCCTGAATCCTCTTCCTAATGCTCCTTGATCTGACATGACTCAAACGCCAATTCCTAATTCCCAATTCCTAATTCCCCCGAAACTCCGAATACCCCGACTTGCCCTACTAGCTTCTGACTTGAGAACCCCTTCCGGTCCAATCCAACAACCCTACCCACCTGCCACCCTCCCCACCTACTCCTCTACCCAGCTTTCATCCTGCCCACTTATCATCTTGCCATCCATTCCTGATATCACCGTATCCCCTTATCCACTTAGCTCACTCACCCTAGTTCCTCACATACTTACCCTCTCGCCAAAGCTTTTCAAAGAAGCCTTCGGACATTTAAACTCTTCCCAGAATATGACAGCTAGTGCCATATGAAGGGATGTGGCTTCTACACGGGCTCCCTTCATGGATGTCTCAAAGGTTTTCCTGCACTGAAAGAATTTGAATGGATCTTCTATCGGAAGATTGATCAGTAAAATTGGAGGAAGGTAAATGGGTAACTTTTGTCTGATCAGGATAGAATTAGGAACTCCAAGGGGCGGCACAGTGGCTAGCACTGCTGCCTCACAGTGCCAGGGACCCGGGTTCGATTCCCAGCTTGGGTCACTATCTGTGTGAAGTTTGCACATTCTCCCTGTGTCTGCGTGGGTTTCCTCTGGGTGCTCTGGTTTCCTCCCACAATCCAAAGATGTGCGGGTTAGGTGGATTGGCCATGCTAAATTGCCCCTTCGTCAGGGGGACTAGCTAAGGTAAATGTATGGGGTTATGGGGATAGGGCCTGGATGGGATTGTGGTTGTTGCAGACTTGATGGTCCGAATGGCCTCTTTCTGTGCTGTAGGATTCTATTCTATGAAACTTGACTAGAAAATTTGGGCCAAGGTCTTCTTTCTTGATCTAATGAATAGATAGATTATCAGAGCTTTGCAAGTAATTGTTCAGACTTCACACATTGAATAAAATGTTTTGAGTAGGTAACTAAATATATAGAAGAGAGTTATCCAGTGTTCAAATATTCAAAGGCATTTTATTAAGTTCTCACTATGACACTTAAAAGGAATGTGGAAAGAAAATAGTTATTGCAATGCAGAAAATGCATCAATCTGCACTTAGCAAATCTCATAAACAGCAATGAAATAAATACCCAATAATCTATTTTAGATGTTGGTTGAGGTGTACGTGATGGCCAGGGCATTGTAGAAAAGTCCACGGTGCCAAATTATGTTGCTGGATTGAAAACAGGCTTCAAAATAGAAAGCTGAAGGTGGTGATAATTCGGAAAAGCTCTGGCTGGAGAGCGAGGACACATTGAATCGAAAATGTTTTGCTTTGGAAACTCTGTTCATTTTAGACACACACAATGTGGAGAGTGGCAGTGATATGATAAAATCAGTTCACCATGACAAGCTAGATCTAGATATTTGCCTATTTACTGTTAAAAAGGAGAACATTTAGCCCTGTTAGACAACTGACTGTTATCAGAAAAATTGAGAACATTCAAAAATATCCTTTTTGATTTGATTGGATTTGATTTATTATTGTCACATGTATTGGGATACAGTGAAAAGTATTGTTTTTTGCACGCTATACAGACAAAACATACCATCATTGAGTAAATAGGGGAGAAGGAAAGGAGAGAGTGCAGAATGTAGTGTCACAGTCATAGCTAGGGTGTAGAGAAAGATCAACTTAATATAAGGTAGGACCATTCAAAAGTCTGGTGGCAGCAGGGAGAAAATTGTCCTTGAGTCGGTTAGAACGTGACCTCAGACTTCTGTATTTTTTTCATGTTTGAAGAAGGTGGAAGAGACTATGTCAGGGGTAAGTGGGGTCCTTCATCTTGCTGGTTGCTTTTCCGAGGAAGCAGATAGTGTAGATGGAGACAATGGGTGGGAGGCTGGTTTGCGTGATGGACTGGGCTTCATTCACGATTCTTTGTAGTTTCTTGCGGTCTTGGTCAGAGCACTGAACAATCGGACGTGCTGAGGAATACCAGGCAGATTTTAACCTTTTTTTAAAAATTTGTGGATAAATGAAAAATAACGATCATTTCGACAGGAATCATTTAACACAGGCACACTGAGGAATATTTTTCCCTTGGATTGTGAATGTGACTGAAACCAATGTTATATTCACAGCAACATTTTCATTCTGGTTAGTAGCCCGAGAGGAATGTATCAATTGGCTTCAGTCAGAAAAAGTGAAAAGGAAAAGGAACTGAGGTGTGCTTATTGACAGTAAATGAAACTATCCAGCCAATGTGAAACTAATATATTAAAAAAAGACCGCGAACATGAGAGCATCTCAAAAGTATTTGGGCTGGATTTTCCGGCCGCGTTCAACCCAAGGCCGGAAAGTCCCACCCGAGGTCAATGGTCCGTGTCCCACCTGCTACAATTCCCATGGCGGGCGGGACAGTAAAATTCCACCCTTTATGTCTAAGTCAAAACAAGCTGTAATAAGTCTTCAGAGGCAGAAGTCCCTTCACCAAAATCCCTTTATTTACCAGTCTGACAACAGCATACTGAGTGCTTTCAATCAGCCGTCTACACGAGGAGTCCCAGAGGAACTGACCCCCCTGGTTAAGTACAAAGCAAGAGGCTCCCTGACTGACCCATCAATTTGGCCCTTAATCAGGGAGTTCATATTCTTACAGGCCCACCTCAGTTGCCTGATTAAAGTCATTGCACATGCATTCTAAGTTTGGATAGATCATTGATGAGTCCGCAATTGTAATATTGTTCGCAGGTCCTGATTTTTCCAATGAACATTGACAGATTGGATACTTCAATGAACGTAATAATTGAATAGTGACAAATGCCGCAATTGGGTTGAGAGGTAGGGGTGGGCTGTGAACAGAGCAATGATCGGGGGCGGGGGTGTTCACAGAGAAACTGGAGAGATAGGATCACCCAGTTCAAAAGAGGATCATGGTTTCTTTGTGATCCCCCGAGGATAACTTCCCTCCCAATCCCATTCCCGAGCCATGAGAAAACTTGCAGGACTAATTTGAAACTAGTATTCTTGACCTGGCCTGACCCAGAGTCCAGCAGTTGTGGCTAATGAGGGAGCCACACTGCCCCTCCCCCAATGCCTTGCAGTTTGAATGACATCAATCAGGCCCAAGCTAAATATTTAAATCAGGACCCATTTCCTTTCTGCAGTTTTCCTGCTTGTCAGCTAAAAAGAGTGGGTTAATATGTGGCAGCAATGAAACAGGATCAATGGGGATTGTTGACACCCATTTTTTACCTGTCCTTCCACCAAGTATCTAACAATTGAGGGCTATCAAAGCCAGAGCCCATAAAACAGGTCGTCATTGACTAAAATGGGATGAGTTGGCTGATTTAATGGAGTCTTACCTCGAGTTTTAGATAGACAATTTGAGTATGTTTTAATTGTTGTCCTGGTAACCCTCTTTGGAGTTAATGGCCTGGTACGTTGCCTGTGAAATAAATGGGATTAATTGCCAAATGAGCTCTATTTTCATATGTTCTAAGCCTCACTCAGGAAGCAGTGTGCATTTAGAATTTCCAAGAGCACCCACCTTGTTGGCTACTCCGATAATCCATTTACTCCCAGTGCATATTGGCATAACTTGCATTATACAGCACTGTTCAGAACCCCAGGACTTCCTGGTGCACCTTATAGCCAAGTAAATAGTTTTCCAAAATAATGTCACCGTTGCAATGTAAGGAAAACCCAGTGGCCAGTTTCCCGCACAGCAAGATCCTGCAAAAAGCAATGTAAAACTGGCCAGATAATCTGTTTTAGTGATGTTGGTTGAGGGGTAAATATTGGCCAGAAAACCAGAGCAAACTCCCTTGCTCTTCTCTAAAGAGTGGTATGAAATTTTTTACATCAAGCTGAGAGGACAGACGAGGCATCCATTCCAAAAAAAAAGGCACATCTGACAGTGCAGCACTCTTTCAGTACAGTACTGCTGCACCAATCTAGATTATGGGACCAAGTATAATGGAACTTGAAACCAGAATCTTTTTGATCCAAAGCAACAGTGTTCTCACTGAGCCATAGATGACACCAGGGGTAGATCTCCACCTGGTTTTCACACTCTACTGAGGACCTTTTGCTGTGGTTCTGTATCACTGGGAGTTGAATCGCTGTCTTGCAGTTAAAGGTGGCAGGGAGAGGAAATGTTGTACTGTAAACGTGGTGCAGACTGAAGGGGCAAAATGTCACCCAATCCCACTGAATATTCAGGAAGAAATGTTCTGCCACAATAGGGCACCAATAATGCATGTCAGGAAATGTCACGTGCTCAGTTAGTTTCCTGTCAAGAATATGGAAAATTATTGGTTCTACGTGCAAGGTGCAATGTACCCAGAAGGCAAGGTTCCGTGCTGAAGACCCACACACAGAATAAATCCACATTATTTTGATTTAGTGCCTTTGAACATAGTGTCAACTGCTTATTCAAACTCCTAATAGCTTTTTCTTCTGTAAAGCGATATCTTTCTTGAACAGCTTGTGCACTCTGTTTTAAAACACAATTGTTCTGTGGCCCTGCAATTTATACTGGTTAGGGACTTGGCAGCTTTTCCATCAGATTTACTTTTGATTTATTTATTTACACTATCTTGTTTCTGTCCGATTAAATAACGACATGTTTTTGTTTATCATGAAAGCCAAGAAAATGCAAAGTCACGATTGCACGGAAAATACAACTTAAGGTAAGAATTTGACACAGTTACTGCGATCCCGCGATAAATTCATTTTTAAGCCATTCTACTCAGCACAAAAACAGATAGCCCGCCCAAAAGAATACTTCTCACTCTCAATTGAATTCTTGACAAGACAGACATTGCATCAGTCATTTGGTATTTAAACTGCAGCAACACTCGATATTGTCTATAAAAATTCCAGAAGCTCTTAGTTCCGGTGTTACAACATGAGGTAACTCCAATGTTGGTGTACATGAATTAGCACTGCATTATTTAATCTCGCTGAAATGCAGTCACTTTGCAGGCAATGGATGAAAGCCAGGTTAGATTATTGCTCCATTAATAGATGAAAATCACAGTTACAGAGCTTAGAGAGTCTGTTTACACACAGTGAACCCATCTGCATGAATATCCTATTATACTCTCGGTGCTTAACAACCTATGTCCAAACATGATGCAGAAGACTAAAGCACACCAACAGCTTCAAAGAGGTTGACAGAACATGACAATTCATGTAGCTGTGAAATTGGGATCAATAGCATTGGTTGTCAGGGCGTTCGCTATGTGTGCTATTTAGGGATCAAAATGACACGCACACACACTTTTGGGGTGAGTCACGCCAGAAGCCCTGTGGGTGAGAGCGATGACTTGTGCAGTGAACGATTACAAGATTGCAACAGGCCAATCTTGACATCAGTTTACAAAGCTGACCCAATGTCACACTGCCATTTTTGAGCTCAATTCTGGAGTCAACACCCTCTCTTGACCTCACACAGCTGAACATACATTTAACAGCAGGATGGGTTCACCCTACCAGTGCTATTTAAAGGGACGACTGACAGATTACTTGTTATTTTGGATTGCTTCAATTCCACAGGTGTTGGCACTTTGCACAATTGTTCAAAGATGCAACTGTCCACAGGGAATGGTGCAAAAAGTGGGAAAATACTTTTTGCTGACTTCAAGTATTCTGCAAAGACCAGTTGCTCTTAAAAATGGATGCATGCATTTCCCATTGCAATACAGCATACTTAAAGAATAACAGAGGTCATACAGGGCAGGACAAATTATTGGAAGAGGGAGGAGATGAGGGAGAGATTAGCTCACAGCAGACCATATTTGCCCAGAAAGCACCTCTCCAATTGGAACTTCAGTATAGAACAGTGTATCAGATGTCTTCACTTCACTGAACTCTGCCACTTGCTGCTGCAACTTCAGAACAAGAATAAGGACTGCACTGTCAGTAGCAATGGAGAAGACAGTGGCCATGAACTTTTACATGCAGGCTCCTTTGTAACCATAAAAACATAGAATCCCAATGCAGAAAGGGGCCATTCAGCCCATCAAGCCTACACCCATCATCAAACGCTCCCCCCTCACCCCACTAACCTACACGTCTTTGGACAAAAAGGGGCAATTTAGCATGGCCAATCCACCTAACCTGAACACCTTTGGACTATGGAAAAAAACACCCAGAGGAAACCCGTGCAGACATGGTGGAGAATGTGCAAACTCCTCACGGACAGTCACCCAAGGCTGGAATCGAACCCGGGTCCCTGGCGTTGTGAGGCAGTGGTGCTAACCACAATGCTACCATGCTGCCCCCATCTTATTATTTATCAGCTATTGCTTGGAAAGTACAAGTGTTGGTGGGAAAAGAAGGTAGACAAATCACTAATGGTTATGCCACAGGTTAGCAAGGCCAAAAAAGAAGCAAACAAAGCACTAGATTTTATTTCAAGAGGGACAGAATTGAAAGGTAGAGCAGACTATTGTACTGTACGGCTTAGGTTGATGATAGAAAAGGCAAACAGGCAATCCAGAGTTAAAATAATGAACTGAGGAGAGCCGACTTCAATGGGGCAAGAACGGAGCTGGGCCAATTAGAACGGGAATGAAAGGTTGGCAGGAGAAATAATAGCTGAACAATGGGCCACCTTCAAAACAGAAATAGTCAAGACACAGTCCAGGTATATTCCCTTCAACCGGAAAGGCAATTAAGTCCAGAGCTCCCTGTATGAAAAGTAGAAATTAAGATGAGGAAGAAAAACATGTGCTTATGAAGATACAGTTGAGAACCAAGAGGATTTCAAAAGGTTCAGAGGGGAGGTGAAAAAGCCCATTAGAGAAGCAAAGGGGGATTGCGAGAAAAGACTGGCAGCCAACATAAAAAGAAATCCTACAGGCATATAAATGGTAAAAGGTTGGTAAAAGGAGGGTAGAGCTGATTCGGGACCTAACACGGCATTTACACATGGAGCTACAGGGCATGGTTGAGGTATTAAATGAATATTTTGCATTCGTCTTTACCAAGGAGCTAGATGCTACACAGGCCGTAGTGACAGATGAGGAAATTCTGTCCGTGGAAGCATTCAAAATTGATAAGCAGGAAGTGTTATACAGACTGCCTGTACTTATAGTTGACAAGGCACTGGGACTGGACAAGATTCATCCAAAGACATTGGAGGGAGTGAGAATGGAAATTGCTGGGGCACTGTCCATAATCGTCCAATCTCTCTGGAAGGGACAGTAGCAATGTGGATACACAATTGGCTGAATAATACAAAGCAGAGAGTGAGTAATGATCATTGGATACTTCCCAGGCTCACTTTCCTGATATAGGTTAATGGTCTAAATCTTGGTGTGCCAGGGACACTTTCAAAGTTTATGGACAATGCAAAATTTGGAGGTACTATAAACTGTGAGGGGACAGTGTAGAACTTCAAAAGGATATAGCCAAGCTGCTGGAGTGGGCAGATGATTGGCAGATGAAGTTCAATGTGGAAAAATGTGAGATGATGTACTTAGGTAGGAAGAACATGGAGACCAATATAAAATAAGGGATAAAATTCTAAAAGGGGTGTGAGAGCAGAGGGACCTGGGTGTATATGTGCAGAGATCATGAAAGATGACAGCACAGGTGAACAGAACAGTTAATAAAGCAAAATGGGCTTTAATAATAGAGACACATGCTGGAATTCTACTGCCTCGCCTGCCTGAGGCTCATAAGATCCTGCCTGAGGCCAACGGAGAATGCCATTCTGTGAGCCTCGCTTGCCCCGATTCTGGGGCAGGCATGCCAGTAAAATTCCAGCAATAGAGTACAAGAGCAAGGAGTTTATGCCAAACTTATACAAGATACTAGTTAGACATCAGCTGAAATAGTTCTGGGCACCACACCATAGCAAGACTGTGACCATATTGTAGAGGGTGCAGAAGAGGTTTACAAGAATGGTTCCAGGGATGAGAAACTTCAGTTATGAGGATAGATTGGAGAGGTTGGGACTGTTCTCCTTGTAGCGAAGAAGGCTGAGTGGAGATTTGACAGAGTTGTTCAGAATTATGAAGAGGCTGGACAGAGTAGATAGGGAGAAACTGTTCCCGCTCGTAAAAGGGTCAAGAACGAGAGGGCACAGATTGAAAGTGATTTGCAAAAGAAGCAAATGTGATCTGAGAACTAAACATTTTCACACAGCGAGTGGTTGGGGTGTGGAATGATCTGTGGTGGAGGTAGGTTCAATTGAGGCATTCAAGAGGGCATTAGATTATAACTTGAATAGAAACAATATGCGGGGTTGTGGAGGAAAGGCAGTGGAATGCAACTAAGTTATGTTGCTTACTTGGAGAGCTGTTGCAGACATGAAGGGCCGAATAGCCTCCTCCTGCATTGTAAAAATTCGGTGATTCTGTGAAGTTATGTTAAAACATTTTAGCACACCATCTGGACAAGGAGACAGTGGAATGAGTTTGGTTTGTAGTATATCTCAGAGTTGAATTGAGGAGCCTGGAAAGTGACTTGTATGCATTCGATGACACCCTGAACCACGCTTATCCTGAAATCCTCACCAGGTCATTGCTCTTTCTTAGTTTGCTGCTCTCTGTAAGGAAAATTGAAATATATTTAGCTGTCTTGGAATAGACAGATGCAGTGTTCTTCCCTACAAAGCACTGGATGGTAAACTGGGATGTTACAAATATCATCAGCTCTGACCTGTAAGGTGCCTGACACATAGAATGTATACCACCACAGTCACCTTTGCAGTCACTGGCAGTGCTATCCTCGTGGTGCTCTTGAAGTGGTAGATTTCAGTGAGGACATAGGTAGTGACATGCAGACAACTGTTCCATGCTCATGTTCAGATTGGAGAATTGCTTCCTGAACATCCTGGGTTGATATGACCTCCAGCTGAGAATTCTTCTCTCCCTCCATCTCCTCCCCCTTCCAGCAATCTGTCCTGCTCTGTGTGGACTTTCCCAACTATAAATAACTTCTGTAACCATTAAACACTTTAAAAAATACAGCAACCACCAATGGAAATCAATCATCAGCTAACATGAACGTAGTTGATGGTTCCTTTAATTAGCTGCTAGGAGTCTTTTCAACTATGAAAGGTTATGAAAGTGCGTTAGCTGAAGCTCTGAGATCCAAAATAGCAACACAGGCAGAACGTCAGCACTAGACGTTGACGGACATCATAATCTGCCAACATGGCATGCTCCCTGTGCGTGCACTGGCCAAAATGGTGTTTGGCATGAGTTCCATGAGAAATGGACACATGTGCCACAAATGCCATTGTGAAGCTAAAACTGCACTCATAGAGTTGATTAATCATGCTCTAAAGAACATCTACCAATTCACAAAGACACTCTATCCCCTTCAAGGTCAATTCAGAAAAACACTGTACCTCATCCAATTTATCAGAAACATCAGTCTTCAACATTCCCAGTTTTACTTTTCCTCCAATTTGTCTAAATGTGGTTGTCTTCCTCCACTCTCCCTCATTCAATCTGATACTCTCTTCCCTACTGTGGTATGTTAGTTGACACTTTTTGTCTTGGATTGGTTAATGCAGAGAGCAATTTACCTTTCAACTGCCACTCAGTTGATGTTGCTACACACTATCCTTTCCCAATGTATCCCTCATTCTCTCTGTCTTAGTTTAATGATAGTTAAACCCCAAGGAACGTCTTGCCATCTGCCTGTTTACAACTTTTTTAATGTTGGACACTTGAGGTGCCCAACTAAAATAGGCACCTTACTTCGTGATATCTGACTATTACAACGGATCAGCAGTCTTTTACCTGCTGTCCATCTGGAAGTGAAAATCCTCACTAAAAATTCTTCCTTTTCCTTCTCAAAGCGCTGCTTCTAGCTTCATTCTCACTTCTCTTCAATTTCATCCTATTCCCCTTTACTCCATGGTCATCCATTTACCTCCCCCTTCTGTCTTTATTACCCCCTTCCTTTCGCCCTTCATTTTTCTTATCACACTCTCTTTCATTGATACCCATTCTCCCACCATATCTATTGATCAGGCCAACATTATTCCAGCCAATCTTCTTCATCCATTGCCGCTCTTTCTCCTTCCAATTCACCTGCCAGTCCCATCCATTTTCAATTTGTCATGTATTCTGCCCCATCTCCCCTAATGATCATTCATTCATTTTCCTCTTGCCACACATTCTGCACTTCCCATGCCATACTTTCCAGTCCCTCTCCTCACCATGGTTGAAATTTTCCGATCCTTCCCACCAGCAAGATCTTCCAGTCCCACCAACGGCAAACCCCCGGTGTGAACCCCAGTGGCAGAGGGTGCGGGGTACACAAAGCCCCGTAGACACTGGCAGGATCAGACAATCCCACTGACGGCCAATGGCGGGCTGCCTCCACCGCTGGAAAATGTGCCATGGAAGGGCTGGAAAATCCCATTCCTTATATTTCCCTTGCTTCTCCCCTTGTCTACCTCTGCTTACTTCTCAGCTCCCATCCTTCTGGTGTCTGTGGCCCTCTCATAATCCAATAGTGAATGCATCAGGTAACATGGCCCCAGTGATATCAACTGGGATGCAACCTCTGAAAATTTAGGGGAGAATCTCCCATTCACACAAACAATGGGCGGCAAGGTTGCACAGTGGTTAGCACTGCTGCATCACAGCGCCAGGAACCCAGGTTCGGCTTGGGTAACTGTCTGTGTGGAGTCTGCACAATCTCCTCATGTCTGCATGGGTTTCCTCCCACAGTCCGAAAGACGGGCTGGTTAGGTGCATTGGCCATGCTAAATTCTCCCTCAGTGTACAAAAACAGGCACCGGAGTGTGGTGACTAGGGGATTTGAACAGTAACTTCATTGCAATATTAATGTACTTGTGGCACTAATAAATAAACTTAAACAATAGTTTCTAATACACAAACTCTCTCCATTTATCATGACAATTGTATGGCAGCACATATAATCTGAAAGTAATTGGATTTGCCCCCATATAATTGACTGAGTTGGTGGTTGTAATTTATCAGTGTTATATAGTGAAATTTATAATGGACTTTGCAAACAATTATTAATGGTTCTCAAAGTAGTTTTAATAGTTGACCTGCCACTTACTGCTTGCTGGTAAATCAGACACACATTTCCAATCTTTTTAAGTAATCAACTATCCTAAGGACAAACCCCTTCTGTCTACAATCAGTATTAAGAATGAGAATGAGCCCTGGAATTTCAGAAGTTTTTTTTCAACATGTTCAATTGTATTTTATGTGTAGAGTTTGATGCTTGCAAAAGCAAGCAAGCAACTGGAAAAAGAAAAGGACGAGAGAGATACTGAGAAAAATCGCTTGCTTACTGAGAGTGTGCCACAATTTAACACGTCAAGTCTTTCAGTTCAAGAACTCCAGGTAAATTGTGGATTACGGTAATGAATACAAACTTGTCAAAACATTGAATGCTATGGGAATCTTCAGGAGTCAGTAGGTTACTCTGTAATCATCCAAACTTAAATGGCTTGAAGCTAGTGTGGGACATTGAACTTGAGTACAGTAAATTTAAATTTACTGTACATTTTCTACCAAAACTGCCCACCTTAGCACCTGCCCAATTTTCTGCTGCCATTACCATTAGACATTGAAACTAGCTGCTTGGGAAAATTGGAAAAATAATCAAGGCAATGAGGCACAGTCAACATGGTTTTGTGAAAGTGAAATCATGTTTAACCAATTACTTTTTGAAGTAACTTATGCTGTGGATAACAGGAACCGGTGGACGTATTGCACTTAAGGTTGAGGATGAGGTGCCACATGAAAGGCTATTGAGAGAAATAGAAGCTCATGGTGTAGGAAGTAATATGTTGGCATGGATAGAAAATTGGCTAGCCAACATGAAACAGAGAGTTGACATAAATGGGCCTTTTCTGGTTAGCAAGGTGCAACCTGCTGTGTGCTACAGAGATCAGTACAAGGCCTCAACAGTTTATATAAATGACTTGGATGAAAGGACTGAAGTTATGGTTGTTAAATTTGCTGGTGACACATAGGTAGGAAAGTAAGATGTGAAAAGGACGCAAAGTGGCTACAAGGAAATATGGATAGGTTGAGTGAGTGGGAAAAGTCTTGGCAAATGAAATATAATGTGAGAAAATGCTTATTTTGGCAAGAAAAATGTTTAAAAAGCATATTATCAAAACGTTGAGAGACTGCTGAGCTCTGAGATGCAGAGAAATCTAAGTGTCCCGGTGCATGATGTGTAAAAGCCTAGAATGCAGATACAGCAACTAATTAGGAGAGCTTATAGAATGTTATCATTTACTGGGTAAAGAATTGAATACAGAAGTAGTGAGGTTATGATTCAATTGTACAGGGCATTGGTGAGACCATATCTGGAGTATTGTGTACAATATTGGTCTCCCTATTTTAAGGAAGGATATAAAAGCATTGGAAGTAAGTCAGAGAAGGTTTACAAGACTAATAGTTGAAATGGGCAGGTTGCTTTTATGAGGAAAGTTTAGACAGGCTAGGCTTGTACCACTGAAGTTGAAAAGAGTAAGAGGCAACTTGATTGAAACATAAGATCCTACAGGATCTTGACTACCTGCCATTCTGCTATTTGCTCCCCCTTGCAATATGATTTCCTTTCACACAAGGTGATTGTAAGTCACAGTCATGATTATGTGCATTCTTGAAAAGTGCGAATGGCTCCTCTTATTTTGCCAGACCGAATGGGGTTGTCAGGCTTTAACATGATTGCACTGGGGTCATCCCATTGGCATTGAACATCTTGGCTGCTTCCTGCCGCTGTTGCAGTCCTGTTTTCCTTGTGGGATGACTTTGTAGAGCTCCACCCTCCCTCTGCTGAGGGAGAAGCACTTCATGAGAAGCACTTCCATTGAAACTCATACTCCCTGCAGATGACCTAACCAACAGCTGACACTTTCAGAGCTAGTCCAAATCCGGGTTTTTGAGATATAGACCTTTGAGTTACAGATCTTTGTTACATATCGATCGGGTCCTACCACAAAGAGAAAAGTAATAAGGGCTGCCACACTAGTGCGTTGTAATGAAACACAAGGTAGGTTTATTAAGACGGTGTTGCTAGTTCCAGGTGTAAGATGGAAAAGCCACAAAGGCCCATGAATCTCCCTCCTTATGTCACTACAGATCATGTGACATTATACCAGGAGAGATGTAACCACTTTGAATCCATACCAACCTTCATTGATGCAGCAGCCTGCACGTCTAACATTAAATATATAATTCGTAGAATCAGTGTCATTAATAATGGGCTATATCCAAAATATTTTAAGCCATCTTTGACTTTGATATGTTGATTAGCATACAGTATATTTCCAACACCATCAAGTTTGATATAATGAATTTTAAATGGTCTGATCCAATGATTACAGCATTGTTTTTGGATGTGGTTCATCAAATAATCAGAATTAGCTTTGAATTTCATGCATGACCGGGATCTCTTCCTGATATGAGAGTGTAATTTGCAAGAAATTCTGCTTTTTAAAATCAGAAATAGATACCAAATGCTTCAGTTGGAATACTGTAGTAGAAACCATACAATTATACTACCTAGCCCTGGTTCTTCAGCTGTTGAAAGATCAATTATAATTGTGAGGAATGTGGGCCATGATATGTACAAGGGAACGGTGCTCCGAGTTCTTTGTTTTCCATTTATAGAAATAACTTGGACCTGATCAAAAGAGGAGTTAAATTGAAATTTGATAATAACGCCAAATTAAGAGCTTTGGGAAACCATACAGGAGATTGTAAGAGAACTTTGACGAGCTAATGCGTTTGACAACTTAACAGAACAGTCTGTTCAATGCAGAAAGGTTTAAGTCATGCACTTTGAGGAAAAGGAATAATAAAGAAATAATTGCCTAAATGGTAAGTTTTTAAACACAGTACAAAACTCTAATTCTAAAGAAGCAAAAGTCTTTAAAAGTGGGACAGCAGGAAGAATAAAGCCTCAGGAGGCAAGCGGTGCTTTGGGTTTTATGTGCGGGGCATTGAAGTTGAAGTAAGGAAGATGAATTTTTGGAAGTCACAAATTATCGCACAGTTGGAGTGAAATGTAGAGCTTTGGCAATGTGCCGGATTTCGGATATTGTTGGATTTGGAGTCGGACGGTTCAGGCCAGGGCAGTTTGTACCAAAATCACCTTGGGTGGGGTCACAGGTAGCTTGGAACGTCAGATAGAACAGTGCACAAAGTGGTGAAGATGGTAACCAGTCTAGAGCCGTGCCACAATGCAGCGCCTAAACCGAATTATCCAGGTAAGTGTTAAAAAATATTTTACTGAACATTGATGCATGGAACAATATAAAACTGTGCTGACTTTGGACACCACTGATTTTCGGGTAGACGGATTTGAGGTTAACCACTTGTATGGAAGTAATTTAAATAATATACTCTACAAATTATACCGCACTCTTCACTATAGAGTGGTAAAATGAAGGTTGGTGGTTACAGTTCTCTGAATGCTGAGTTCCTGATATCAGTGAGGGTAAGCAAAAAGGGCAGTGAGGATGGAGTCCTTTGCCATCAATATAGAGAAAGGGTAAAATGAATAAGACAGCCGACTTACGCCATTCATCCAACTGTGGCCTTATTGGAGCCTTGAGGATAGGTTTACTGAGTAATGATTTATGTTGGGGATAATTTTCACCCTCATCACCTGATCGTAGACTCCTACAGTGCAGAAGGAGGCTATTCGGCCCTTCGAGTCTGCACTGACCACAATCTCACCCAGGCCCTATCCTCATAACCCTATGCATTTACCTTAGCTAGTCCCCCTGACACTAAGGGGCAATTTAGCATGGCCATTCAACCTAACCCACACATCTTTGGACTGTGGGAGGAAACCGGAACACCAGGAGGAAACCCACACAGACACGGGGAGAATGTGCAGACTCCACACAGACAGTGACCCAAGCTGGGAATCGAACCCGGGTCCCTGGCGCTGTGAGGTAGCTAACCACTGTGCCTCTGTGCCGCCCCATGTTGTTATATGGCAGAGCAGATTACCCATTCTTTATGTAACCCACCAACTTTCATTCTGTCTGGCAGCAAAGGTAAAAATGACTCCCATGAAGGGAATGCAAAGTGGTAGCCAAAAAAAACGATTTAGAATCTGTCCTCCGGCCATCCTGATCATGTTATTTTGGAATGTTCCAGAATATCTGCAAACAATTCCACCAGAAGATTGATAGCGTTGACGCAGAGCGCTACGACGTTGAAATGAAAGTGTCCAAGAATGCCAAAGAGGTGAATCATTTAGATCTCTATTCACTGAAGAAACCTGAAGCAGTAAACTCTTGAGGGTCAAATTGCAGAGTCTGAATAACAATATATTCTACTCTATTCAGATCGAAGGCTTAAATCAGAAGGTCATGGACCTCAAAGGCAAATTCAAACGTCCCAACCTACGTCGGGTCAGAGTATCTGCCGATGCAATGCTGGGCGCTCTCGCGGAAACCACTTGTAAAACGTCCATGGATTTGAGATCAAACCTAAAGTCAGTAAGGAAGGAAGAGGAAAAGGTATGAAGTTGCTAAAAACTCACTTACATTCATTATCAATAGTGTTGGTGTCTTATTTTTCATTGCAAATATTTTACTTCAGATTTTTGGACATTCAGCTTCACTTCATACTCAAGAGTAAGTTGTTATCTCCATTTATAGCTACAGCTTTAGGAAAACATTGCTCTGGTTACATTGTCTCATGTTTTTTGATGGAACTCCTGTACCCTATGGTCTGTTTTATATCACGAGGGGAGACGATGGCCGAGTGGTATTATCGCTAGACTATTAATCCAGAAACTCAGCTAATGTTCCGGGGACCCGGGTTCAAATCCCACCACAGCCGATGGTGAAATTTGAATTCAATAAAAAATATTTGGAATTAAGAACCTACTGATGACCATGAAACCATTATCAATTTTCAGAAAAAACCTTCTTGTTCACTAATGTCCTTTAGGGAAGGAAATCTACTGTTCTTACCTAGCATAGCCTACATGTGACTACAGAGCCACAGCAATGTGGTTGACTCTCAACTGCCCTCTGAACAAGGGCAACTTGGGATGAACAATAAATGCTGGCCAGCTAGCGACGCCCATGTCCCATTAATTAATTTAAAAAAAAATTATTTCCAGGTCAACATTGTGGAAAAAGTGTCGCACAGGAACTATCTGCTCTGAAAGACAGAAAGAAAGCATAGGAGCATCCAGTGCTGATAGATTCTGTATCCCCCCTTCAATATTTATTTTCTTCTCCTTTGCATTTCCTCTCTCTGTGCTTTTTTCTCCAAGTCATTTCTTGTTCCATCTAATTTTGTCATCCATTTCACGATTTCAGTTGTTTCCATTCTTTGTGTTTTCTCTATTATCCCTTTTCCTCCATGTGGAATTTGGGAGGGCTTGTCTACTCTGAGGGCTTGGCCTCAGAAGTATTTGACTAGAGGACAGTGAGTGGAGTGTGAGTGTCTCAGGACAGTCAGCTGGGGGCTCTACAGTATGAGGTAATCTGGTCAGTTCACAGACAGAAAGCAGACAAGTCCATGGTGCCAGATGGGTTTTGAGTCCTCTGATCTCAGACAAGCGTCTAAACTAAGTGGCAGCAGCCTGGACTGGCTTTGTGAAGCTTAGGGGGAGAAAGCTTGCTTCTCCTGCCTCACAAGGATAAAGTCAAACTTAACCGCTTGCTTCCCTTTGGCCCAGACACCAGCTGGGAGGTAGTGACGCAAGCAAGGCATACATTCCAACAAGTTCTTTCTTAAAATTGTAATGGGAGTCCTGTTGATGACTTGGGGTTCCTATTTAAATATATCAATCCGCTGTGCCCCCTCTTCTACTGTGTGCACCCCAGCAAAATAGCTGATCAGGGTGTTGCTGGGAATGGAGTAGAAGTTGTTTCCTATTATTTTCATCGTGTTACCACTGGTTTCCTTTGGAAAGGAGGCCTCAAAATTCAGCCCTACATCTCTTCAATTTATGGCTTTATCTCAATTTCTTTCTGTTATATCACTTTCTGTTTTGGCTCTCTTGACCACTCAAAATGAGAACACCAGCAGTTATGCAAACATTGTCACAGGTCTTGTTGTGGACTTGCATTTACTGCTGCCTGTACAGTGGTTATTAAGTTTCAATTGAATTTAACCTTACTGTCAATAGAAAACACACAAGCGGAAACTTTCATTTCAGGCCTCCCACTACTGAGTCCCTTAATAGCTGACTAGATACAGAGGGAGAAATAGAGATCGAGGATAAGTGTAGACCAAACAAATGCAAAATATTGTGGATGCTGGAAATCTGAAATAAAAACGGAAAATGTTGGATGAACTCAGCAGTTCTAGCAGTTCTGTAGAAGGGTCATTTAGATTCGAAATGTTGGGCGCGATTTTCCAGCCCCATCCGCCCTGAAACCGGAAAATCCCTCCCCCCCCCCCCACCCCCGAGGTCAACGGATGTTTCCATGGTCCGTCTCTCACCCGCTCCAATTCCCGTGGTGGGTGGGATGGTAAAATTCGGCCATTAACTCTGTTTCTCTCCACAGATGTTGCCAGACCTGCTGAGTTTATCCAGCGTTTTCTGTTTGTATTTATTTTAAATGTAGACCAAAGTTTGTTACAATTGCATAAGATCCCTCCAGAATATGCCAGTCTAGTTGTCACCCACTGCCATTTACATCTGGCATTCTCATAGTTCTTTCACCGGAATTGTGTTTTGCAACCCAACATTTTAAAGGTATCACACTTCAATCAATTAGCCTATGTATCTTTAATTGATACAATTACAGTTCTAGGATATTTATTTGATCATACATTTTATATTATTCATTTTTCATTAATGTTACTTCATGGAATGGCATTTCCATGTATCGTGTATATGAGGAAACATAGGAATTAGGAGCAGGAGTGGGCAAATTCACCCCTTCGAGCCTGCACTGCCATTCAATCAGATCATGGCTGATCTCTCCCTGGTCTCAAATCTACCTCCCCACCTGTTCCCCATATCAATTTAACCCATTTTTAAATCAAAAATATATATATCTCCTTTTTGAAACCATTTAATGATTCAGACTTCATCGCGCTATGGGGCAGCGAGTTCCACAAATTCACCACCCTCTGCAATAAATAGTTCCTCCTCAACTCAGTTTTAAATCTTCCACCTCTCAACCAATGCCTGTGACCTCTTGTTCTAGATTGCCCCATAAGAGGAAACATTTGATCTATGTTTACTTTATCAATTTTATATACCTGGATCAGATCTCCTCTCATCCTTCTAAAAAAAATCTTAAGAATTTAATAATCATTATTTACACTGATTTTCACAGTAACTTCATTGCAGTGTTAATGTAAGCCTACTTGTGACACTAATAAATAAACTTTAACTTATCAATTCTAAGGTGGACCTCTACAGCGGAACCAAAAATTGAGCCCAAGGAAGTGACTTATACTTCAGATTTTGAAACAAATGTGTATATGACAACCAGAAAATTAAACATATACATTGACAACCTATACATAAAGAAACCATAATAGGGTCATGCTTCATTTTATGATGAAGTTTGATTTAATATATATTCCATTCTATTCAAAGGAACACAAAGCTGAAGTCCATGACTGGCGTAAGAATGTGGAAGCAATGTCTGGTATGGAAGGAAGAAAGAAGATATTTGATACTGGTGCTGCTCCTCAGTAACAGGTATGCATCGAGGAAGCAGCCAAGAAAATTCTTTTCAGTCTCCACACAATAAAAAAAATCCTTCAGGTGCAATTAAAGCAGAAACTGTTGAAAACATACAGCAAGTATTTGAAGGGCGACGGCCAGTTAATGTTTTAAGGTGTCACATCCTGACCTTGGGGAGCTCAATTTGACAAGGAACAGGCCAAGCTGGAGAGGCAGGATTGGTGGGACAGTGAAGGCTGAAGGTTAGTGAGGGATCACCTAGACAGTTGCTATTGGTAACTATTGGTATTGTCAATGACATCTCCAAACAACCAGAAACTTGCACATCCTTTTCTATCTCCTTAATCCTAAAGGGTTCATGAACACCCATTCTTACCCGAGACATGTCTGCATGGGTTTCCTCCGGGTGCTCCGGTTTCCTCCCACACTCCAAAGATGTGTGGATTAGGTGGATTGCCCATGCTAAATTGACCCTTAGTGTTAGGGGGATTAGCAGGATAAATACATGGGGTTACTGGGACCGGGTTTGGGTGGGATTATTGTCGGTAGGCTTGATGGGCTGAATGGCTTCTTCTGCATTGTAGGGATTCTATGATTCTATGACCAGAACAGTTACAGCAACAGGGGAAAATAATTGTAAGGGCAGTCCCAAACAGCTGAATGAAGGGGGAGAAATGGTGGAGAAGGGTAGCATTGTCAACTGTATCAAAGTCTGCAGAGAGGTTCAAAATGACTATAGTGATTGTCACATAAGTGTCATTTGTGACTTTGATAAGGGCTGTTTTAGTCTCTTTTGGGGGAGTGGGTTGCAGAAACCCGATTGGCGAGACTCAACCATAGAATTGCGGGAAAGATGGATAGGGATGTAGGGAGTGGCAACATGCTCAAGGAGTTTGGAGAGGATACAAGATAAATGATAACATAAGAACATAAGAACAAGGAGCAGGAGTAGGCAATTCAGCCTTTTGAGCTGCTCCATCATTTAATACAACCATGGTTGATCTCATCTTAGCCTCAACTCCACTTTCCATCATAGCCCTTCAACCCATGAATTATTAAGAATCTGTCTATCTCCTCCTTAAATTTTATTCAATGTCCAGTCATCCACTGCACTCTCGGGTAATGAATTCCACATATTCATGACCCTTTGAGAGACGTAGGCCGCAATTCTCCCATCGTGTCCCGCAACTTTTCTGGCGGGTCGGGATGGGAGACGCACATCTCCGGCCTTGAACAGGGATTTGCGCATGCGCTGGGAATGCATGCGCATCTCCCCGAGAGGGTGAACAGTCGCCAGTCAGACCACACTGGAAACCGGAGAGAAGTCAGGTAAGTTATTTAAATCTTTTCGACATGTATTTTAAATATGTATATGTGTTAATTATCGGGACCTTTCAGATCCCGATTGAATCTCCCACCCCGCCAGGAGTACTTCATTCCGGCGGGGTTTACACTAGTTCCATGTTCGGGGAACTAGCGGGAGACCCCACCAGAATGAAGGGAGGGGGCAATAGGAGCCCCCCAGGGGGTCAGGCGGCGGGGGGCTGGTGCCCCCTGGGCATGTTCACCCTGTAAGAGTTTTAACAACACCAGGTTAACAACAGGTTTATTTGGTAGTAAATGCCCAAGGGGCAAAATGCCCAAGGGGCAAAATGACCAGGCCCACGGGGCACCTTGGCACTGCCCATCGGGCATCAGGCAGTGCCAAGAGGGTAGGATCTATTGTGGGCACGGCCTAGGGGGCGATTGAGGGGGTGGGGAGTCCTGCTGCCACTCTGTATGGGGATACCCGGTCTGGGATAGAGTGAGGGCAGCGATTGGGGCGGGCTGGGGGGGGGGTTTGCCGGGGTGAGATAGGATTGCCACTGCTGGAGGGGGTGGGCTGGACATTGGGGCGCTCCAAGGGGGGTGGGGAGGGGGGGGGGTCAGGGCATTGCTGTGGGGGCCGCGATCGGGCTGGCCAGCAAACGGGAGGTTGACAGTTTGGGACCACTGTGCATGCACAGAGTTCCAGAACTGTCAAACTCTGGCGTGAATAGGCCCCACCCCCCCTGGGTTTTTAATGATATTCATGACTGGGACCTCTGCAGTGCGCAGAGTGCGGAGATTCAGGTGAGAAGCTGAACTGACAGAACAGTCGGGATTTAGAACAGTTTTCCCTCCAATTCAGCACTTTTGGGAGAATCGCCCCCATAATTTCTCCTGATCTGTTTCAAATCTGTTACCCCTCATCCTAAAACTATGACCTCTTGTTCTATATTTCTCATAAGAAGAAGCATCCGCTCTACATCTAATTTGTCAATGCCTTTTATTATCTTAGAAACCTATATCCTATATCTCATAAAGGATATGAGTTTGGAGATAGGACAGTAACTCGCAAGTGGGGTAAATGATGTGTTCTATGAGGAATGGGGTAAATTTCCATTGCTTTAGTGCCACTCACATAGTTCAGAATGTCCCAAAATGACTCAAACCGTGAAGTATTTTTGAAATGTAGTCACAGTGGTAACATCTATGTAAATACTCTGAGCTCAGTTGCCAAAGATGTGCAGCAACAGGTGCGGCTTTGAAGTCAGCTACCTTCAATTGTGTTGACATCATGGAACTTTTTCTTCATTGTGAGCGCTGATGAAGATTACGGCAGCTGCGCTGGAATCTGTAACAGTCACCCATCTGAGAAGCAGCCAGTGATCAGATGGCAACTCTCCAACCATGGAACCACACTGTCTCGGTGGCAGTGGGTGACATTTAAGAAGATTTTCTCCACCGGTTCCAGCACTGACCCCTAAGGCACACCACTAGTCACCTGCTGCCATCCTGAGAAAGACCCCTTTATCCCCACTCTCTGCCTTCTGCCAGTTAACCAATCCTTTATCCAGGCCAGGATCTTACCCTTCACACCATGGGCACTTAACTTATTTAACAGTCTCCTATGCGGGCACCTTGTCAAAGACCTTCTGGAAATCTAAATAAATCATGTCCACTGGTTCTCCTTTATCTAACTTCTTTGTTACCTCCTCAAAGAACTCTAACAGATTTGTCAGACATGATCTCCCCTTGACGAAGCCATGCTGACTTAGTCCTACTTTATCATGCACTTCCAAGTACTCTGCAATCTCATTTTTAATAATGGACTCTAAAATCTTGCCAATGACCGAAGTCACTACCCAAGAATGACCTCCTCCCGCCTAGGGGGTTATACTGACCTGTGCACCTTTAGCGGGTTCTGCTCACCAGGTACATGTCATGGGGGAACTTGTGATTCATGTCGGCGTGCCCTCACGCCATCATATATGGACAATTTAGTGGTGGGGGGGAAAACAGACTAACGGACTATTAGGCATAAAGACCTAATAATGATATTCTAATAAATTCAAATAGGGATCCTGAAGTTTAACATCGGGATTTCTATTATGCCATTGGCAGAGGGTGGGAGCAATCGCAAAGGGAAATCTCTTTGGCATAAAAAATATTTTGAGTCTCCTGTGGGATTTCACATCCCCATTACTGACACCAGTCCCAGAAAATACCCTCCCTCGAAACCTCCCGAAATACCACATCACATTTGTCGTTCTTTGGCTTGACTGACCATGCAAGCTTGAAACATCTGCTTGAATGAGTGCACGTGAAATAAGTCCACATTCTCTTTTTGTTAACCTCATTTGATTCAATCACTAGCGTTTATTACCCATATCTAAACAATTGGGTACAGTTAAGAGTCAATGACATTATTGTAGGTCTAGGGTCACACATAGTCTGATTTGGTAAGGATGGCAGACTTCTTTCCCCAAAGGACATCAGTGAACTAGATTTTTATGACATAGCAATGGCTCCAAGGTCATTATTGCTAATACTAGTTTTTTATTTCAGATTTATTTAATTAACTCAATTTAAACATCCTTAGCTCCCAGGGTCAGATCTGAACGTTTGTGTCTTATTAGTTCAGTAACATAACCACTGTATAACAGACCACCAAGGGTCTTAGCACAAATGACTTATGTTCACTTTTGAGTTCTTTGCAATCTTAGAATCACAGAATTCAGGAGGCCTTTTATCCCCTTGCCCTGTGCTTGTTCTTATTGGATAAGTTCCACTCCCTCTGCGGTGTCCCCATAACACTGTAATTGTTTCTTAATAAAGGGGAAGAGTTAATCCAAATACTGTCCTCAGGCCTAATGCCTGAAATAATTTGAAGTGACCTGACAATTCTGAATATTGTATTTGCACTTGTTCCATCGTTACAGCATGGTACATTGCTTTCATGGGGCATAACATACACACGGTAAAATATGATAGGTGCGTACATTGTAGAGTAAATTGACATGGCTCTAGACGGTTGGTTGTGTTAAGTGATAATTATACGGGTTTTTGCTGTTTTCCTGCAGTACCATTGTCTTGGTTACAGTAATGCAACTCATGATTTTCTTTGGTTGGGTTACTTCACATTGAGTGTCTATGCTGATGGGTTAGGCTGTCGGTAGCTGTAGGCCACAAGCAGTAATCAGATTCCGAATTAGTGAGTACATCATTTTTTCAGGCTGAGGTACTTTTCACAGTATTTCCAATCAATATAACCAGGTAGAGGGTGGCTGGCAAGGCTGATCTGCTATGGCCTACTTGGGGTGCACCAAATGGACTATATTTAGCGTTAGAGTTAAAGAGTTTGTCTGTGTTTAGGCCCAGGCAATCACAATGTCAATGACAAGGGGTTCTTCGCTGGACCTGTCTTTTAATTCTTTTAATTTTGAACAGCACATCAATATAAATATCATTGTGTAACATTATTTCCTCCCCACTGACCAAATTGGAATGTCTAAGTCCCAGCACAACATTGAAAAGGATGTGGTAGGTGGGAGGCATAATTCTGCACATTTTCAGGAAGTTACCCTAAAATCTCATCCCAATAGAAGAAGATGCTTCTTTCACATTTTTGTTTAATAACTTGGCTATTTTCACAGGTATAATTTCAGTTATTGAAACACCAGTATGTTCCAATACAGTCACATTAAATTTGTATATCGGTACATGCAAATTTGAGAAAAAATGATACTATAAGACCATAGGCCATAAGACGTAAGAGCAGAATTAGGCCATTTCAGGTTTCACTGCCTGGGAGCAATCTAGGGAGAGCAGGTAGCAGGGTATTGCATTGATTAATTTTGGCTCTCTGTTATTCATAATTCAGCTAATGTAGAAATACTAACAGACCTATTCAAAAGCAATAGTTAAAATGCAGCATTCTACAGATAGCTAAATCCCACTAAGCATTGTCATTTTCAGAAACAAATGGTGAAGTGAATTGCACTGTACTGGCAAACACTCAACAAATAACGCACAGCCTTTTGATCAGGCTGTACACGAAACTAAAAATATCTTTATGCACTCACAGTAACACTATCTATATATGGGTCACAGCTGTAAAAAGAGCAACTATTTCTTGAACTTGCAACGGCATCAACTTTTGCTGGCAAACAGTAATTGGTTTCTTAATACTTATTCCACCAGATCTGCTGACGCGAGTTTGGAAATCACTCAGCTATCATTCACAATTTACCCCAATCAATCTCACAAAAAGGTAACCTTTTTAATTAAAGATCACTTTGGAAAGTGGACGTTATGTGGCTCCATAAAAGGAAAGTTTATCTGAAAGACGGTATTCCAACTGAGAGGTGGAACTTCTTTACAAGGCTGAATGGTATGTTCAGTAAGAACGGTTGTTGGATGAGTCTTCTGTACACGGATTTACGAAAATGATGATGAAGACGGAAAACAGATGGTATTAACTCCCTCAGCACAGAGAACTTTTCAACTTTCAATATAAGTACACATTTTTCTTTCATAGAAATGAACTCATGTAGCATTGCGAATTAAAGAATTGTACAGAACCAAAGAATTCTACTTAATTCACAGCTTTAAAAAAATGATAAAATCCTGGTAATGTTTTGAAATTTATTGATAGAGAGCGGCTCAGGTCATGAAAGACATTAATTGCTACAGGGTAAACAATTGCTCTGGTTTCGTGGAAAAGTTCAAATGCTTGTAAAATATTTTAAATGCCCAGAGTTTGCATTCAATTTACAATCTATATATTGGTAATATTTTAGTATAATGATTCAGAAATCAGCAGTAAAAGATAAATGTTGTTAGATTGTCATGATCTCAACAGTGGCCACTGTCTCGTATTTATTTTTGAAATATATAAAATTGCTCAGTTCCAATAAAGGTGTAAATATATAATGGATATCATTTTGACTTTTTTTTAAAAAGAGAATGGAATTAAAAGAATGATATAGGTATACATTGAATTGACTCATTGCACATTTTGTCATGGTATTTGATAAGGGCATTAGATGAGCCGATGAAGATTATTTTGTAGGCAAGAACTTTCTTTGTATCATAGCAATTAGTAGTCAAGTTACAATTTAAAGTTAAAGTGCCACAAGCAGGCTTACATTAACACTACAGTGGGGTTACTGTGAAAATCCCCTAGTCGCCATCTGTTTTGGTGCACTAAGGGAGCATCTGTTTTGGTACACTATGGGAGAATTTTAGCCAATGCACCTAACCAGCACGTCTTTTGGACTGTGGGAAGAAACCAGGGCACCCAGACGAAACCCACTCAGACATAAGGAGAATGTGCAGACTCCGCACAGTGATCCCAGCCCAGAATCAAACCATTGTGCTGCCCCTAGTTCTAATGGAGGGGGCACCAGGAAAGCTGTCACATCCAAGTGGCAGAGCACGAAGAAAAAGGGACATGTCCTCTCTCTGTCTGACCCCAAAAATCTATCTACAAAACAACATAAAATGTCAGAGAAACTCAGATCAAGCAAGCTGATTGAGGATGCTGAACAAGGATCTACAGCTCATCACTGAGGCCTATTTGAATTTCTGCCAGCTGCTGAACACAGCTAGGTCATGCAGGAGGGTGGGAGGCACAAGTCGGGTAGAGGGGTAACCAGGAAAAGGGGATAACTAGGAAGTGAAATGTGAGGGGAGGTTGAATCAGAGAAGAGGGCATTTTGGAGAGGCAATGACTGGGAGGGAGAGGGAGAGGGGTTGACCATGAGTGGAAAGCAATCTTTGGGAGAGGGAGGGAAGGAGGCTCAGCTAGCTATTCAATAAGGGAGCGATAAGCATAATTGGAAGGGGAGCTGAGGCAGTGATTGTGGGGTGAGAGGGCCAGTGTGCTAGGGCCAGTGTCCAAGAGTCATATCAGACTAACTCCACAGTTGCTGCCAGACCTGCTGAATTTTCAAGCATTTGTTTCTATTTTTTTCAAAGAGGGTTTTCCTGGATGCAACAAATCTGGTGGCTAATTTCAGGGCAAACCAATTTACTGAACAAGACATAAGAAAGGTGTTAGGTCTTTTATTTGCATGTGCACAAGGCTCGAAGCCTGTTTCAGGTGAGGACAGTACTTCTGATACCAATACGGTGGGTGGCACACTTCTGGTGCAGATTATGCTTGTATATGCTACTTGCTATATTGAATGTTTTAGTGTCTGTTTTACACATGCAAAAAGTGAGGAAAACCATCAGATTTCCAGGTCATTTCATATCTTGAGTACTATGTCTAGTCCAGGTCAGGGAGATGCCTTTTATTGGAAGCAAAGCTGGAACGAGAAATAAGTCTTGATCTTGGTACTAAAACTGTGAGTTTCAAGGATGGGCTAAAGAGATTCAACTTTCCAGTCCTGAAAGAAGGGGAAGTGGTCTTATTGAAGTGCTTAAGCTACTAAGTGGCATGGAAAGGTAAATTTGGGAAATTATTTTAATTTGTTTGAACTGGACAGACGCTAAAGGTTCGAACTAGTAAAATGCAAATTTGCCATCAGGAATTTTTCCTTCACAAATATGTTTCTTGGCTTTTGGTTTTAATGTGTACTGCTGCACATTGGATATTTGGTCAGTTTTTTAAAAACGTATCTTTAACTTGTGGCCTTCGGCAGTCCCTTTGAGGACTGTTGATTTGAGAGAATAGATTTCCAGATAGAGTCATAGAGGCAAAAACCTTGGAATCACTTAAGAACAATTGAATACTGCAGTGGTTGGATTTTAGGGTTATTCTGAATGC
Source organism: Mustelus asterias (assembly GCF_964213995.1). NCBI lineage: Eukaryota > Metazoa > Chordata > Chondrichthyes > Carcharhiniformes > Triakidae > Mustelus > Mustelus asterias. The sequence continues at coordinate 39,456,557 of NC_135819.1, read as the reverse complement.
ATGAACTATGGTGGGTTGAGCTCATCTGTAATTATCGATAATCATATTAAAAGTCTATATGATATTGTCACATTGCCTCATCAAATCAAATCACAGAACCAGGAGACCAGCGATCACTCTCCTTTTATGCGAGAGTTGTATCAAGCTCAGATTCGATTCCATTTGGAATACTGAATCCAGTCCTACACATTGCGGCTTTGGTGGGAGTGCAGTGTATCAAAGAATAAGGGGAAATCTAACTGAGGTATTTTAGATGACTAACAGTTGAAAGGGAGAAATGGTTTCTTCTGGCAAAGGAGTCTAAAACAAGGGGACACGATCAGGAGCGATATCAGGAAGTACAACTTCACACAAAGAGTAGTGGAAAAATGGAATTCTCTTTTCCAAAAGACAGTTGAGGCTAAATGAATTGAAAATCTTAAAACTGAGATACAAGAACCAAGACGAGTAAATAGAGTCAAAATAAAAATCAATTATGATCGACATTCTAACTTCTTTTTGGAATGCATGGGTGATTTAAGTGCGCGGCACATGGATGGACACCTGCAGTAGTTTAATGGTGTCTTCACACAAACACACCAATCAGATTATATTATATATATATCACACGCAAGTTATAGGAGAGCTCAACAAATGCACCTCATGCACCGTGGCACAGTGGTTAGCACTGCTGTCTCACAGCGCCAGAGACCCGGGTTCGATTGCCTGCTTCGTCACTGTCTGTGTGGAGTTTGCACATTCTCCCCGTGTCTGTGTGGGTTTCCTCCGGGTGCTCCGATTTCCTCCCACAGTCCAAAGATGTGCAGGTTGGGTGGATTGGCCATACTAGATTGCTCCTTAGTGTCAGGGGGACTAGCTAGGGTGAATGCATGGGGTTATGGGGATAGGGTCTGAGTGGGATTGTGGTCGGTGCAGATGTGATGGGCCGAATGGCCTCCTTCTGCACTGTAGGATTCTATTATGCCCGGGATTCTCCGATTTCATTCACCCCACCATCACTGCCGGCAAGAATAGAGAATTTGACACTCAACCAAAAACTACATTCACTGCAGTATTACTAGAGAAGTCCAACTGCTGGCGAGGTTGGAGAGTTCTGGCCTATGTACATACACACATATATGCTGCTGGTCCAATGCTTTTTCTACAACCTGGTTCCATGATGACAGGTGTTGACTATTTGCATATTCTTTTAAAGCAATATCACAAGGAAAAGGGGCTGACTTGTGTGGAGCCTCCATGTGGACTTTCAGGCTGTAGTGTTACTGCACAGTTTACAGGGATGGAGGATTGAGTTTATTTTATTATTGTACTGTTGGGACTTAGTTGTCATATCCTTAAGTTTTTAAGTTAAAATTGTAACACAACCACAAAGCATGATGGGTAAGCTCAGTTGAATGCTGGGTTATGACATGTCGAGAAATGATGAAAAGGGTAAACCAGGGTCAGACCATGTAAAATTACAAATATCAAAGTTAATTAATTTAGGTAATTAGCATATTGTTACAAGATGCCATTCTCATTAGAACAAGGAAATTGTCTTTGGGGATAGGTGATAAACACTGTTTATCACCTATTCCCAAAAGGGTCAGACCATGTAAAGATCTTTTGTTTAAAAGTTGGTAGAATGTGTATAACCCCATTAACCTTTTAACCTGTTAAGGTTGAAAATGTGTCTAGCCAAATAGCTGTAGAACATGGCACAAATCTGGAGCCCCTATGAATGACAACAAAAATGACCGAAATGAGGCTCAAGGTACCATCATGAACGGTCAGTTGAGTAATGACTGACCAAGTACATGGACAGAAATGAGATTTTACCTAATATCCTGCAGAGCCAAGCTGGGAACAGTGTATAAAGTAAGGATTTGCAAATATACTAAGCATGCATCATCAGGAAGACAGAAGATAAACTTCAAATCAAGAGACAAGGTGCCCAATCAACTGAGTATACAAAACAAATTGAGGCTCCATTATCTCTCAGAGTATCACCCACCAGCAATTCAGCTGACTTTACATCCTCAGTTATTTCTGTCTTGTCTATTTTTAAAATCTCACAGGTTGTATTCAGAGTTCAATATTTCCAAATGCAATTCTGTGTTTTCCTTCATAATTTTGCCTTTGGGGGGGGGGGGGGGGGGGGGAGGGGGGGTGCATTATTTAATGTCAGTTCTTTAGAGGGTGCTCCAATCTCTGGAGCGTCAGCAATCAGGCCCTGCCAGATTGACTGCGTAACCGTGCACCCATTTTTTTTGTCAGAGTGGCTCAAGATCTGGCCTGAAAATGTAGCAGTGCATCTGGAGAGATGCACGCCAGTTTTCATTCAGAGCCAAAATCCAACCTCATCTTCTCTATACTTGCCCAGCTGATTTTTCCAGTCTATATGTAGATTAAATTCCCCAAGATTATTACTCTAACTTTCTGACAAGATCCTTCTTCTTTTATGCTCTGTCCTACCATGTAGTTACATTTAGAGGCCCTGTACAGCACTCCCACAAGTGACTTCTTGCCTTTATCATTTCTCATCTCAATGAAAAACCACCTCTACATCCTGGTTTCCTGAGCTTGGGTCATCCTTCTCTAATGTGCTCATACTTCATTAATTAACATAGTAACCCCTCCACCTTTTCCTAACTTCTTGTCCTTCCTAAATACCCTTTAAGGCAAATCGATGTTATCCTGTCTCTGTAATGGTTATCAAATAATACTTCCTAATTTATACTTACGCTATCAGTTCATCTGCTTTTGTTCGAATGCTGAGTGTGTCGCAGAGCTTTTAGTTTTGTCCAATTATCTTTGTAGCATCCAGCCTTATCTGTTGATTTACTTAGGTTTGTACTCTGTCCCTTCCTATCAGTCTGTTCATCATTTCCCATATTAATACTTTACTCTCTTGCCTTGTCTCTACTCTTTGGTTTGCCATATCTTCCCAAAATTGATCCCTTGTCCCACTCTTCAGGTGGATTTGGATCACATGGAGGTGGTGGAAATAGCTGTTGGGTGGAAGACAAACGCGATGATGACGATTGGTCAAAACAGCTACCACCAAATGAACGTATGGAACAGGAGTTGTTTTCTGCAAGCAACACAGGAATCAACTTTGAGAAATATGATGACATTCCTGTTGAAGCAACTCTTCAGTTTAAAATCCTCTCTACTTCCCTAGTTATGTGGTTCGCTAGGATGCCAGCCCCTTCAGGTGTAGACCTTCCCAACGGTACAGATCCCAATTACCCCTTAACTGCCATCCTGCAAAACAGAGCTGAATTTTAAACATGATATAAATATATTTTTTAAAGGCATAGTATCAGCACACCTAGATTTAAAACCTGATGATACCATCAAGTGGTGGAAAGATCTCTGCCTTTGTAAGAATTAAACAGAAAAGGGGGAAACATTAAGGTATAATAGTGTAGTATTACACATAATAAAATGACAATTCACTTGTTCACAAGTCCCTTGCCTTCCAGGTGCTTATGGTGTATAATTGCATTTACATAATTTTGACACAAAACTTGGTTGATGGGTGAGACATCTTTGTCCATGATAAAGTCTCCTCACCTGGTTTTACCTTTCATTGCTTGATCTATCTAGACTGTAATGGTGTGGCACTTTGTATAAAAACACACCTTATCTTATCTCTTACTCCTCTGTTACCTTCTCCTGCTGTATCTCTCATTTGCCATTGCTCTTGAATCACGGGATCATAGAATTGTTACAGCACAGAATGAGACCATTTGGCCCATTGTGTTTGCACCAGCTCTCCAAATGAGTATCATGACTTAATGCCATTCCCTACCTTTTCCCCATAACCCTGCACATTGTTTCTATTCAAATAAATAATCATCTAATGCCCACTTGAATGCCTCCATTGAACATGCCTCCAGCACATTTCCAGGTAATACATTCCAGATCAGAACCACTCGTTGTGAGAGAAACCTTTTCTCACATCACATTTGCTTCTTTTGCAAATAACTTTAAATCTGTGTCCTCTTGTTCTAGATCCTTTTACGAGCTGGAACAGTTTCTCCCAATCTACCCTGTCCGGCTCCCTCATGATTTTGAGCATCTCTACCAATCTCCTTTTAGCCTTCTTCTCTCCAAGGAGAAGAGTTCCAAACTCTCCAATCTATCCTTATAACCGAAGATTCCCATCCCTGGAATCATTCTTGTAAACCTCTTCTGCACGGTCTCCCACATATTCACATCCTTTCTATTGTGGCACTCAGAACTGTACACTTTGGGTGAGATTTTACAGCCTTGCTTGGTCGAGACCAGAAATTCCCACCCGAGATCAAAGGAGATTTCTGTTGTTGGACCCTCACCCGATTCTGGGGCAGGCATGGTGGTAGAGTTCCGGCCAATATTCCAACTGAGGTCTAATTATATGTTTATATGTTCAGCATAACTTCTCGCTCTTGTATTCTATACTACTATTAATAAAGTCCAGAATGCTATATGCCTTATTAACTGCTCTCTCCACCTGTCCTGCCATCTTCAAAAACTTGTGCACATATACACCCAGGTCCCTCTGCTCCTGCATGCACTTACAATTTTACCCCTTATTTTGTGTTGTCTTTCCATGTTCTTCTCACCAAAATACATCAGCTCACACTTCTCCCAATTGAACTTCATCTCCACCAGTTTGTCCATGTTATTTAAAGTCCTTGTTCTCTATCACCCACCCAAGTATAAGACAAGTTTTTCATCGAGATATCTTCCCTCCAAGAACCTATCCTTGCCCCATTCTACTAGCATGCTATCCCTCAGTAATAGCCAAAAAACACACCAGGTTCCACACACATGCTGATGAAAGATTGCTCACCGTCCCCACCACCTTTTTTGACCTCTCCACAGCATCTACCTTTAATGTGGTTCCCTTCCTTACAGCTCTGTTGGTGTACTTATATTCGATGGACTGCAGCAGTACAAGATGGCAATTCAACCACCACCGCCTCAAGGGCAATTAGGAATGGGGAACAAAGGCAGACCTTGCCAGCAATGCTCAGACCCCATGTATGAATTTTGAAAACGTTAGCTTTTCAGGTCTTTCCTCTTTCATCAGAACTGGAAATAAAATGCAACAGTTTTTGAGCAAGAACAGAAGCAGGGAAGGGGGAAGGAATAAAAGGGAAAGAAAGAAACGTACATTCACATAGGGCTTTTCACAATCACTGTATGTACCAAAGCATCTTAGAGCAAATTAAGTACTTTTTGAAGCATAGTCACTGTTGTCATGCAGAAACGCAGCAGCCAATTTACACACAACAACCTCTCATAAACAGCAATGACCAGGTAATATGTTTTGTGATGTTGATTGACGGATAAATATTGGCCAGGACTCTGCGGATAACTCCTCCAAAATGGAAGACCGATTACATTCATCTGTGAAAGCAGACAGGACTTCAGCTGAACATCTCATCCAAAACTTACCCCTTCAACATATCCTCCAAGAAGTGGCTCACCACCACCTTCTGAATGGCAATTAGGGATGGGCAATGAATGCTGGCCTAGTCAACAATGCCCACATCCCGCGAAAGAATAATAATAAAAACAATGCAACGTTAACACAATACTACACTGGAATAGCAACCTAGGTTTTTGTGCTCAGATCCAGCAGTGGGTCTTGAACCCAAACCTTATGAATCAACAGCAAGGGTGCTACTAACTGAGCCACAATTGAAAGTCAGGTCCATAATAGGGTGGAAAGAAGAGGAGATTAAATGATAAAAGCAATGATGGTGAAAGGCAAACTGGGCGAAGGAAAGAAAAGATGGGGCTTTCAAATGTTAAGCATTGGCAATGTTTTACTTTTGTATTAAAGTTCAAATAAATGGCAGGAAGTGGTAGAGAATTAAACATTAAAAAAGAATGTATGCAAGGTGAATGAATAGTTTTTGTTTTAATTGTGCTTCTCTCACCTCTTTATTTGCAAATTAGAATATGTAATAAATCTAATACAAATTAATATAATCACAATGTCCCCTTTTAAACAATAAGTATCAATTATAAATGAATTAGAAAAAAATAACATTAATCACATTAATCCATGGCTAATGGTCATCAAAGAAGTGAGGCAGGCAGCCAACATGAATGACCTCATCAGCTGTATTCAACCCGGGTGCTGTCCCTCAGATTTGCATGCATGGAACACAATATCCCATTCCTTCTTTCAATAAAGCAAAAATTGCAAATCTTGGAAATCTAAATGTTAAAACAGAAAACATTAGAAACAGACAGGAGATTTTCAAAAAAGACAAATAAGCAAAGAACTAGCAAACCAATGCTTTCTTTACAAATACTGACAAGCTTCATACATCAACAACTTTGATTTCCCTCACCACAGATACTGTCTGACTTGATCAATGTAATTGTTTCCCTCACCCAATCCATCACCAGCCTCCCAACCATTGACTCTGTCTACACTTCCCACTGCCTTGGAAAAGCAGCCAGCATAATTAAGGATCCCACACAGCCCAGACATACGCTTTTCTGCCGTCTTCCATCGGGGAAAGGATACAAAAGTCTGAGGACACATACCTACCGACTCAAGAACAGCTTCTTCCCTGCTGCCATCAGACTTTTGAATGGACCTACATTGCTTTAAGTTGATCTTTCTCTACACCCTAGCTATGACTGTTACACTACATTCTACACTCTCTCTTTTCCTTCCCTATGTATGGTATGCTTTGTCTGTATAATGCATAAGAAACAATATTTTTCATGTGGCAACAATAAATCAAATCAAATCAGATACTGTCTGGCCTGGTCAGTATAATTCTTTCCCTCTCCAGATACTGCCTGACCTGGCAGCACAGTGGCCCAGTGGTTAGCACTGCTACCTCGCAGCACCAGGGACCTGGGTTTGATTCCTAGCTTGGGCGACGTCTGTGTGGAGTTTGCACATTCTCCTCGTGTCTGCGTGGGTTTCCTCCAGGTGCTCCAGTTTCCTCCCACAGTCCGAAAGACGTGCTGGTTAGTTGCATTGGCTATGCTGAATTCTCCCCCAATGTACCCAAACAGGTGCCAGAGTGTGGCGACTAGGTGATTTTCACAGTAACTTCATTGTAGTGTTAACGCAAGCCTGCTTGTGACTCTAATAAATAAACTTTGAGTTTTGAAACGTTTGCTCAGTATAATCACTTCCTCCTCACAGATACTGTCTGACTGGGTCAGTATAACTATTTCCCTCTCCAGAGACTGACTGACCTGCTCAATATTTCTTATTCAAATTGCTTTCCTCTCCACAGAGAATGACTGACCTGCTCAGTATAACTTCCCCCCCCTCCAGATACTATCTGACCTGCTCAGTCTAACTCTTCCCCCCTCCAGATACTATCTCACCTGCTCAGTCGAACTCTTCCCCCCTCCAGATACTATCTGACCTGCTCAGTCTAACTCTTCCCCTCCTCCAGATACTATCTGACCTGCTCAGTCTCACTCTTCCCCTCCTCCAGATACTATCTGACCTGCTCAATCTCACTCTTGCCCCCCTCCAGATACTATCTGACCTGCTCAGTCTCACTCTTGCCCCCCTCCAGATACTATCTGACCTGCTCAGTCTCACTCTTGCCCCCCTCCAGATACTATCTGACCTGCTCAGTCTAACTCTTCCCTCCTCCAGATACTATCTGACCTGCTCAGTCTCACTCTTGCCCCCCTCCAGATACTATCTGACCTGCTCAGTCTCACTCTTGCCCCCCTCCAGATACTATCTGACCTGCTCAGTCTCACTCTTGCCCCCCTCCAGATACTATCTGACCTGCTCAGTCTAACTCTTCCCTCCTCCAGATACTATCTGACCTGCTCAGTCTAACTCTTCCCTCCTCCAGATACTATCTGACCTGCTCAGTCTAACTCTTCCCTCCTCCAGATACTATCTGACCTGCTCAGTCTAACTCTTCCCTCCTCCAGATACTATCTGACCTGCTCAGTCTAACTCTTCCCTCCTCCAGATACTATCTGACCTGCTCAGTCTAACTCTTCCCTCCTACAGATACTATCTGACCTGCTCAGTCTAACTCTTCCCTCCGACAGATACTATCTGACCGGCTCAGTTAGCACCGCTGGCCAATCAGGGAGGGACAGCCTTTTGTTACACGCGCTCCGATTGGGCTGTTCGCGGCCGGCTGGAAGAGCGACATCCTGTGATTGGCCAGCGCCAGTTGCTGGGATACGGCGGGCCTGGTGGGGGCAGCAAAGGGAGGAAGCCTGGGCTGTGGACGGAGGAAGGTGGCGGAGCGACAGAGGCGGTGAGCGGGGGGGTCTGGGGGCCGTATAGGGGGTTGTGTACTGGAGAGACTCTTAACGTGGGGTGACTCAGACATTCCCAGTGAGAGAGATCGAGGCTGAGCGGGTACTATGTGCCTCTGTAGTGTCTGAGCTAAAGTCAGCCAGGAGGATGGGCAGCAGCAACAGGAGAATCCAACATCATATCCAATAACTTCCCTACATTTATCCATTCCATCTTAATCAGGACCCTCCCTTCTTCGGAATCATTACAAAGTGGCTTGTGAGACAGGGACTCAGGTATCACTGGATCATTATTTGAGGACATGGGGAAATTAGTTTTTAAGTTTATTTATTAGTGTCACAAATAGGCTGCGATGAAGTTACTGTTAAAATCCCCTAGTCGCCACACTTTGGCACCTGTTTGGGCACATGGCCAATGCACCTAACCAGCATGTCTTTCAGATTGCGGGAGGAAACACACGTAGTCACAGGTAGAACATGCAGACTTCTCACAGATAGTGACCCAAACCGGGAATCGAACCTGGGTCCCTGGTGCTGTGAGGCAGCAGTGCTTGCCACCGTGCCATACCATGATGAAGTTGATGAAGGAGCAGCGCTTCGAAAGCTCGTCCTACCAAATATACCTGTTGGACTTTAACCTGGTGTTGTGAGACTACTTACTATCACCTTGAGATTAGAGGGGGGTAGTAGCCAGTGGAGAATTGTACCAAATAGCACCCCTCCCGTTGTTTTTTAAAAATGCTTTTACAAGCTAAAACAACTTGCAACTTTTGTATCATTATTGTTTCAGCAAATGCAAAGCATGGAGATTTTTGATAACATTTTACTGGTTTGCATTCAAATTAATGGATTTTTAAAATTTCCATGTACATGTTTCAAGGTTTAAACAGTGCAGCCTCAAAAGAGGCAGAGAGAAAGTAAATGTGAGAAAAAAATGTTGATTTAAAAGTTTTACATTTTTAAAATTTAAAAGAATTCACAAACTGAAATCATAAGTCTCCCTATTGTTTACTTTTTGGGTGGTATGGTGGCACAGTGGTTAGCACTGCAGCCTCACATCACTAAGGACTCAGGTTCAATTCCAGCCTCGGGTGACTGTTTGTGTGGAGATTGTATGTTCTCCCTGTGTCTACATGGGTTTCCACCGGGTGCTCTGGTTTCCTCCCACTGTCCAAAGATATGCACGTTAGATTGATTGGCTGTGCTAATTGACCCTCATGTCAGGGGGATTATTAGAAAGGTAAATACATGGGGTTACAGTGATAGAGCCTAGGTGAGATTGTTGTTGATGGGCTGAATGGCTTCCTTCTGCACTGTAGGGATTCTATGATTTGATCAATGGGTTGGTTGGTACAAATTATGATTAATCCTAAGAGTACTTGCACTGTTACTTACAAGACTTAACTTTTGCAATGAGTTTCCTCAACATGAAAATGAAACAATTTGGTGAAAGTCATTAAGCCCTAGTCAGCCCTTTTCATGGCCGGCAGGCAATTTGTTGCTATTTGCAATTGGCCAGATATCTCCTTTCCAAAATTTGCTGGACAATTTGCATATTATTAATGGCGTTTGTTATTGACAAGCCAGTTTTTTCCCAACAAAATATAATGGCAGTATTGAGGAAAATTGGGCAGTATTTTTAAATACTGGCACATTTTAGCATTTGGAAATGATGTCCTAAAACTGGAAGGGGTTGAAATTGGAACGGTAGAGGTATTCTGAAGCCATTTAGGAGTTGATCACAAAAACTGATACTGGCATGCCAATGTCAACAGTGTTCTTGGGCTACCCTGGGAACTCATGGTTTATCAGTGACTGTATAAGTCATTTTGGAGAGAAGGAGGCAGAAAATAGTGAGTTTCTACTAGTCAGCAATTTTTAATAAATCAATTTCTGATTTTCCACATTTATATTGATAGGTTTACTTTGAACAAAAAGTATACATGACCTAAAGTCTTTAAATGGAAGTACAGGCTTGGACGTAACTGGAGCACAAATCCATAATTGCTGCAAAGCTTTGCGAGATGCTTGGGGTTTTTTACTGTGCCTATGGGGTTCTGTTGCATGGTAATTCAAGAGAATAAGAGAAAAACACTACTTAAACTGAGTTTAAACTTTGTTTTTATAACGTGAATTAACCATTCTAACATTATCACCAAATAGTTATCAATATACATTCAGGATTATTTGACAAGCTCAATACAAGGAATCAAACACAACGATGGGGATAGGTAGCCCTAAAACTGATTATGGACTCTTGGATCCCTTTCAAGTGGTTCAGTGGAATAGTTGGTACTTGATTTAGAAGCCAAACTGTTAAATTTCATGTATTTAGTTTTTACTTCTGTGTCATTTATTGTGTTTGGCTATTTTATATTGTCTTTGGCTATTTCATTTGTGCACATAAGTCACTATTTAATGAATTGTGTGAAGTTACTTTTGAGACATTTGAGATATTATCAGTTGCTAGATAATTGCAACTCTGCTCTTTTGTTCAAAATTTTGAGATAAATCTTAAGGAGCTTGTAATATAAAACTGGACCTTGTAACATGCATATTACTATAAGAAAGCTTCAATTTTATGCACTGAATTGATCAATATTGAAAAACTTTATCATCCCAGTATTGTGAAATATAGTTTAATGGTGTCTGTGATCATTTTAATATTCATTGTTACTTGTGGTACCCATTGAATCTGAAATATTAGTTTGACTATTAGTAACTCAAAATTTTACAGTCTGCGCCCAGTGAAATTTAAATGTGTTTTGCCATCTTGAGGTTTATTCTACAATTAAATTATGAAGATTAAGTTGTAGTGGTTAGAAGGAATGCTGTTTCATCTTAAATCAAACACAGTTCAAATTATAGTGCTTGAGTTTCACTTGTATGATTCAAGATCTTTGTATTTTTATGGCACTTTTAAGGTAGAAAATACATCCCAAAACTTTCACAGTCATATTCTTTGGGAAAAAAATCCAAACTCACAAGTTTCAATGCATTCATGGTCATAATTAAACTTTAATTTGTTTTTTATGGAATTCAAATTTCACCATCTGCCATGGTGGGTTTCAAACCCGGGTCCCCAGAGCATTACCCTCTGGATTACCAAGCCAGTAACAATACCACTATGCCACCACCACCTCTTTTTTAGTATTTTGTGCACGTAGATAACTTATTGGTGTTAATTGATGCCCTGGCTCTGAGACCAGGATATGGGCTGGGATTCTTCCATCCCGCCCTTCACTGGAATTTTAATCAGTGGAGAATGCGGAGAATGATAGTCGGGCAGGAATTTCTGGTTTTTAAACCAGAGCGGCCAGAGAATTCCCTGCATGATTTGATGATGTCCCCTGCTACTCTTAACACTTTCACCTCTGAGCATCTCGCCTTGTTCCACCCCCTCTCAGCTCTCACTTTAAAACCTTCATTCTTTACCACTCACCCAAGTAACATAAAAATGTTCTCACTATATGGGATGACTGTTTTTCCCAGTCAGCCCTTTCACTGAGTGTCTTCTCATCCTTGGTGACTTCAATGCCCATATCACTTCATTGTTTTCTCTCTCTCCTCTTGAATTCACTGCCTTCCAACCCTTCTTTAATTTCTCCTTCCACAAAAAAATCCCAATATATATTCACAGTAACCCCCCTTGACCTTCCAACTCATGTGGCCTTGCTGCTCCGATTGCATCAATCACAGGTAAGGCCAATCCAATCCCTTTCTTGTATCTCTGTCCATGCACACCCTCCTTTCTCCCCTCACTCACCCATCTGTTAACCTCTTACCAATGATTCAATAATACTTGGGAGCAAATTGATCCAGAGCAGACCATTGAAATTGAAAATTGTTCATGGCCAAGGATAGAAATAAGCTATTTTCACAATATTAGTCATCAAAAACACTGTCCTTTCCAATTTTTAAAGTTAACTTTTTTCATTAATTGTAACTTTAGAAGGCGTCTTTTAGACAATACCAGAAAGTTTAGTTTCTGAATACATCATGCTAACTGGTGTCAGCCTTTTATTCAGAAGAAGCAGTTTTTATTTTTTTGGGCCTTAAAAATAGGGCATAAATAATATTTTCTGTCATACAAATTGAGCCATTTTCATCATATTCTTGGTGAAATCTTGCTATAAATACTGAGATATAGATAGTGTTTCAAAGTTTATTTATTAGTGTCACAAGTAAGGCTTACATTAACACTGCAATGAAGTTACTGTGAAATTCCCCCTAGTCACCACATTTTGGCACCTGTTCGGGTCAATGCATCTAACCAGCACGTCTTTCAGACTGTGGAAGGAAACCCAGAGGAAACCCACGCAGACACAGGGAGAATGTGCAAACTCCACACAGACAGTGACCCAAGCTGGGAATCAAACCCGGGTCTCTGGCTCTGTGAGGCAGCAGTGCTAACCACTATGCCACCGTGCCGCCCCAGTGAAGGGAAAAAATCTGAAGTTGTTTATTAGGTTCAAAGTTATTTGAAGCTATAAGCAAGATAGTCATTGAATTAGGATCCATCTTACGGGCATTTTGAATACTCACTGCCCTGAATTAATAACTGGATTTGGAATATTTTGGGTATTCTACCTTAAAAATAGTAAACTTTTGAGTGTTTAGAGAACAGAAGCATAACAATTCCAGCACTTATAGAGCTAACCTTACCTTACAGAAGAAAATTATAGGACTTGATCCATATGACACTGATTTTAAAAAGAAGGAATATTAATTTCCTGCTGCAGATGAAATTACAGCACCAGTGTAAGTAGGAATTTGAGACAGGGCTACACTATGACCTCTCCTGCGTGACTGATATGGTTGGTAAAAGGCCAGTGCCCTGAGTTCATTCCTTGTCTCGCTCAAGCTGTTCAGAATGCAATTTTCCAGGTAAAAACAGTTAACTAAAATAACGTAATGATTCCAATTAGATATGTCTGTTGGTAAACTTAACCTGGTTTAGATTTAAACAAGACTTATCTGCCTTACTTGTCTAAGTGCTTCTGTGTTGAATGTGAACATTCTCTCCTATATCTCTCCTATACTGCTTGCTTCTATGAATGGCTCTTTTCAAAAATCTGCTTAATAATTTAACCTGTTCCAAAAAATATCTAACATTTGTTGATTATTATGTCTTCTAATAGATGATATGTACATTAATTCTAAATAGCATTTGATAGCAAGTTTATAGAAACAGGCAGTGTACTATATTACACACAAAATGCAGTCTGGCACAACTGTCTGAACATGGACTGATGTGATTTGCTTTTTGCATTGAAAACAAGATGTGGTATTGGGAGGAGGTATGAGTCCTAAAGTGGTTTCTTTGTTGCAGTTTTCTATTATGGCAGCATGGATCTACAAATAAAAGGAGACTTTTGTTTTCCTTGTTGGGGTCTTTTCTTCCCTTCCTCTCAATGTTCTGTCCTTTGTTGTGAGAAATATCTTAAAAAGAGGGATTTAGCGTGTGCGGGGGAAATTACAGTGGGCGGAAATGAGTGTTCGGGATTGAAGAGGTGGGCTGGTGGTGTGGGGAAAAGTGGTTATTGGGTTAGAGGAGATGAGAGGTGGCGAAGAGCAAGGCCATAAAGAGATTTAAATTTGAGGTACTGGGGACCAGGAAGCAGTGTAGGTCAGTGAGGATGGAAAAATGGGTGAACAAGAAAGACTTGGGCCTGAATTTTCCTTCTCCTCCAGTCAGGAGGGTAAAGTCAGGAAAATTCGACTACTCAACAAACATGACTCAAGAAATTTCCCCAGGTGGTCTAATTTTCATTCCAGGGCAAGTGTGAATGGGAGTCGACTGCCCCAAGAAAGAGTTTGAAGGCAGCCACAGGGCTGCTGGGTGTAAGAGGTTTACTGTGTGAATGACCTGTATTGGTGCTCCGGGACTTCATCCCAGCTGTAAATAAACAATTAAAGAAATAGCCCTCTAGCTCTCACTCCCCATGCCTCGTCTAAGCTGACCCATGCCACTGCATGACCCTCCATGGTTCCTCATACCCTCCGTACCAATCTATGTCACTGCACCCAGTCCCCATGGTCCCTCATGTCTTCTATGCCATACTATGCCCCTGTACCCACCCCATGGCTGTTTATAGCCTTGGCCTATGCCAACTTAGTGCCAACTCGTGCCCCCTCCCCGACCCAACACCCTTGCAACTGCACTTTGCATGTCAACTCACCAGTACCTATGGTTTGGGACTTTGGGACCTATGCTGAGGTTAAATAAAATTAAGTTCCAAGTGTCTATTGCATAAAAAAGACACACTCACGCATGAAGAAAACACCTTCATTCATTAAACCAATTCACTGCATTTATATTCCTTCAACTACATAATCGCTTAGCGCTACTGCCACAGCATAAGGGACCCTATCTCTCCAAAGAACTCTGGTAAGTTTAGACTTTATCCTGAAAAGTGTAAGACGCACAAGTCAGTTGTCTCCATGAACCACATATGTTCAAACTACAACCCATCTTTGATCCTCCCAGAGACAATGGTGGTTGTTAGATCCAGGAGCGGAACTTCTGGAACCATTTTGGCTAAGCCAAGGATTCTTTCTGTTTTTACTAAATTTCAGGCTTTGGTGTTGGATAGTTTACGAGAACAGAACAATTTGTCTGTTGTCCTTATCTATTGGAATTATCCTGCCTTGTCTTCAGTATGCAATGGAGCAAAAAAAGCTTCACACCCACTATCATTTAAAATTTTAACTGAAATTGTTTAGTAACAGATGAACATAGAAACAAATGGGAACAACCTGAAACTTGCTCTCTCCAAGGATTGTGGAAGTGAAGGAAATTAGTGATTTAAAAAGGAAATTCGGTGGGCACTTGAGGGAAATAAACTTTGCATGCAGGGCTACAGGGGTAGAGTGTAGGAATTGTCCTCATTGAATCTCTCAACACAGCCGATGTGGACCTAAAGACCAAATGGCTCTGTGACTACAAATCCATCTAGTTCTTTGAAAATTGCAATAGTTGAAACTGGCTTGAATTAATTATTCTCTTGAGAATATGAAGCAAGTCAAAAGATTTGTTCAGCTACAACTCATTAAATATCCCTAGCAATTGTGACCAGGACTTCTTTGGCAAAATTACTGTTGACTTTTGTTTGAAAATATTTGGCTGCTGTGTACATAATAGAAGAAAGCTCAATCTCGCTTTGTTCCTATTTGTCAGTAAACATAACATTTGAAACATTTTGTATCGAGTTGATCTTCAGATTGTTTCTTTTGTTGACTTTGCTACCTTTTGTTCAGGAAGCCCATACACATCATTCTTTTCTTTGAACACATTGCTAATTCTGCTGCTTTTGTTGAGATTGGTTGGGATCTTTTGGAAAGAGGTCATACGCTGTACCTGGGCCAGGGATGTCTGATTTGAACATTTAATTTTTAGGTTTTACTGCATTGTATTCTGGAAATATGATTTTGTTCCCTGATAGTAAGTATAACTTGAAATAACTCTGTAGCAGCATGTGATTTGACCTTTTCTCTTTGACGTTTGACCTGACCTAAATAGCAAACTAATAAAGTATATTAGCCTTCTAAAAGGCGCTCTCGACTCCCAGCATGTGACTGGTCAAAGATCAGAGGACGGCCAGTGGAAACATTTCAAATATATCCTGAAAGTCGACTTGAAGATTGGCTTTGACCTCAGCAGCTGGGAAGAAAGTGCACTCGATTCCCACGATGGCAAGTCTTGCTTCATTCACCATGCTGTAGCCACTTTTTAAGCATGATAGATGAAGAAAAGCAAATTACTGCGGATGCTGGAATCTGAAACCAAAAGAGAAAATGCAGGTCTCAGCAGGTCTGGCAGCATCTGTAAGGAGAGAAAAGAGCTGACGTTTCGAGTCCAGACGAAGCTTTGTTAAAGCTGGAAGAAGAAGGCTGAAAATGCGAGAGCAAGAAGAAAGCTCAAGAAGGCATGCAAACGGCCATTAACTACAAACTGACTAACTGCTGATGTGGAATATGAATTTTGGATTTTTCCCCCCTCTCTCTTGGCCTTTTACTTTCTTTTTTCTGCCTCCTCTATCTTGCACTGACTTCACCCCGATCACTTATAACCTCCCTCTTGTTCTCTCCTTCTCTCCCTCGCTCTCCCCTTTTCTCTCTGCCTCCCTCGCCCTCCCTTTTTTCTCTCTCTCCCTCACTCTCCCCTTTTCTCTCTCCTCTCCCTCGCTCTCCCCTTTGCTCTCCTCTTTCCCTTGCTTTCCCCTCTTCTCTCCTCTCTCCCTCGTTCTCCCTCCTTCTCTCCTCCCTCCCTCGCTGTCCCCTCTTCTCTCCTCTCTCTTGCTCTCCCCTCTTCACTCCTCTCTCCCTCACTCTCCCCTCTTCTCTCCTCTCTCCCTCGCTCTCCCCTCTTCACTCCTCCCTCCCTCGCTGTCCCCTCTTCACTCCTCTCTCCCTCGCTCTCCCCTCTTCACTGCTCTCCCTCGCTCTCCCTCTTTTCTCTCTCCCTCGCTCTCCCCTCTTCTCTCCTCTCTCCCTCGCTCTCCCCTCTTCACTCCTCTCCCTTGCTCTCCCCTCTTCTCTCCTCTCCCTCACTCTCCCCTCTTCACTCCTCTCTCCCTCGCTCTCCCCTCTTCACTCCTCTCTCCCTCGCTCTCCCCTCTTCACTCCTCTCTCCCTCACTCTCCCCTCTTCACTCCTCTCTCCCTCGCTCTCCCCTCTTCACTCCTCCCTCCCTCGCTGTCCCCTCTTCACTCCTCTCTCCCTTGCTCTCCCCTCTTCACTGCTCTCCCTCGCTCTCCCTCTTCTCTTCTCTCTCCCTCGCTCTCCCCTCTTCTCTCCTCTCTCCCTCGCTCTCCCCTCTTCACTCCTCTCCCTCGCTCTCCCCTCTTCTCTCCTCTCCCTCACTCTCCTCTCTTCACTCCTCCCTCCCTCGCTGTCCCCTCTTCTCTCCTCTCTCCCTTGCTCTCCCCTCTTCACTGCTCTCCCTCGCTCTCCCTCTTCTCTCCTCTCTCCCTCGCTCTCCCTCTTCTCGCCTCTCTCCCTCGCTCTCCCCTTTTCTCGCTCTCCCCTTTTCTCCCTCCCTCCCTCACTCTCCCCTTTTCTCCCTCCCTCCCTCGCTCTCCCCTCTTCTCCCTCCCTCGCTCTCCCCTTTTCGTTTTCTCACTGTCCAGTCTGGGCAATCTATTGCAAATGTCCTCTTCATGACAAAGGTCCACCCTTAGCAGTGTAGCTTTGATCAGATGTTTGAATAACCACATGGCTGATGCTTCTTATCTGTTTCTTAATCTTAACTGTACCTTTTCATAATTTTATGACCTTCTAAACATATGAAATGGTTATGTATCCAATCTATAATGACCACATTTCCAAATAATTCTAACAGATTATTTATTTTGTTTTTCAGAAGCCTTTGAAGCTGTGGACACAATTTGCCTCCACTTAGATCAGTATGACGTTCAAGCTGGTGTTACTAAGGCATGGCGAAGGTGCGTGGAACAAAGAAAACAAATTTTGCAGTTGGGTTGATCAGAGATTGACTCCCAATGGTATCAAAGAAGCCCAAACATGTGGAAAAGTCCTAAAGGAAGCAGGATTTGAATTTGATCTTGTGTTTACATCTATTTTGAGCCGATCCATTGAAACCGCATGGATAGTTTTGCATGAGATGGGACAAGAATGGGTACAAACTGTGAGCTCATGGCGACTTAATGAGCGTCATTATGGAGCATTAATAGGTCTTAACCGGGCAGAGTTGGCCTTGATTCATGGAGAAGCCAAAGTTAAGCTTTGGAGAAGAAGTTATGATATCACTCCTCCCCCAATTGATGAAGCACATTCATACTTCTATGAAATTTACAATGATCGGAGATATGACTATTGTGATGTTGTAAAGGAAAAGCTACCCAAAGCCGAGAGTTTGAAAGAAGTTCTCGACAGATTGCTGCCTTATTGGCATGATGTAATTGTGCCGGAAGTGAAAAAGGGGAAATGTATTCTAATATCTGCACATGGAAACAGTGCCAGGGCTCTGTTGAAATATCTGGAAGGTAATGTAATATATATGTAAAAGATATATATTTTTATTTCCTTGCGTCACGGTTTAAAATATGTAATAATGTATGTTGTGCTTTACCATGGATCGTTGAGATGGACGTGGGCAAATCCGTGATCTCCATTTTCAGCTGGGTCGTCTTGTATTATTGAAGGACATACTGTTAAAAAGTGGATAATGGGACCCCTTCACAACTGCTACCTAGCTTAAAGAGGAGTATGAATTAATGAATATGAATTACTGTGTAATTTGGGAAAATCTCTCCCTATGATAAAGCCAATAAAGCTATGAAATCATTTATATAGCAACATCCTAGTCAATTACTAGAGGCATTAATGAGTTTATTTTATTTATTAGTGTCACAGGTAGGCTTACATTAACACTGCAATGAAGTTACTGTGAAAATCCCCTAGTTGCCACACTCCAGTGCCTGTTCGAGTACACTGAGGGAGAATTTAACATGGCCAATGCACCTAAACAGTACGTCTTTCAGACTATGGGAGGAAACCAGAGCACTCGGAGGAAACCCATGCAGACACGGGGAGAATATGCAGATTCCACACAGACAGTGACCCAAACCGGGAATCAAAACTGTGCCCCTGTGCCACTGGACTACATTTGTATTAGTTACCATTGTTCAGGCACCATGTGAGGGTAGTGTTTTAAATAGCCGTGAGAATACTATTGCTGTTGGAACTCTCATTATGTCCACAAGGTGGAAACTTGTGTTTCAGAAGGATCAGTGCTGTGACCATTGTTTCCCATTATTTACGTAAAGAATTCTGAATCAGAAGTACAATTTGAAAATTTTGCCTGATTCCAAATAAAATATAATGATAAACTTGCCGAATGGATGGCAATTTAATTTCCAAGTAGATACGTGTGAGGTGGTGGGGTAGAAATTCACCCCTAGAAAAGATACAAAACAAGTTTCATTCGATCAGCCGCCCAGTATACTCAGCACCTGACTGTCTGATAGTACCCATTTTGCACCACTCACCCGAGATACTTTTCAACCTATGTGTCTAAATAGGGCAGATAGGAACAGAGATATCTCCGATTCCAAATGCACAATTCACCAAAAGCAGCAATGGTTTATTAAGGCCATTACAAAAAGCAAAATAGCTCTGGAG